>NW_025940520.1:11812-16882 GCF_000764305.2 Hyalella azteca
GACGAGGCCTCGGCTCAGCGGAGTTCCCGCTACATTATTTGACGAGGCCTCGGCTCAGCGGAGTTCCCGCTACATTATTTGACGAGGCCTCGGCTCAGCGGAGTTCCCGCTACATTATTTGACACGAAGATCAGAGGGAGACGAGACATAAAAGATACGCTCAGGAGTGGAAGGCTCTCAGTGTTCATGCATTGAAGCACAAATTAAATTTCAGATAAATTTTAAATGGAATTTGTACAATGTTGACATGTTGACGTTCAGCTTACGAAGCACAATATCTGCTAGGCCTTTACAGGAACTCAATATTGCATAAACTGCGATCTAAGGAGATAGAAGACCTACTTAAAACACATTATAATTTTAGTTACCACTTTTTTAAACTATACATTAGATTGTGACATAATGGACTTTTAACATTTTCACGGAATCGCAAAGTATTTTTAATTTGGAAAAATTTAATTGTTATTTTTTTCAAAATTTACAAGCACAAGCTTCAACCTCCAGCTCAGGCAGGCGCGATATATCTACGTTTTTCTCGGCACTTGACTGTCTATGCCACAGACAAAAGAGCCTACACGATTTCGATGTCATGATTATTTATTTCCTTCATTTAAAATTGTTGAATAGGTATTGATATAAAACCTACATAAAAAGAATGATATTAGCGAAACCGTGTTAATTCTAAATCTTTGCAGTAAAATAGCTGCCACTGACTACAACGATGTGTTCAACAGTTCAACAGGAACAATAACTTTATTAGGCTATCAAACAATAACCGTTTCTGAGAACGACTCCTGCCCCAAACACAGACCAAACAAAATAGAGACAATATTCTGTTCTTCGTCTGAACGCAGTTACCAGGATGCAGCATGAGCTGAGAAGACAAACATCTCTGCAGCGAACTAAGCCTAAATTGCAACTTTTCGACGAATTCTTGGAGTAAGTGGAGCGACTTCTGGAAGCAGGTAATGAACTGAGAGGAAACATTAATTGTCAGCTCCAGGGTTCTGGACAAGAGGCTCGAACCAACGAGACGTTAGTGAATTCAGGGAAATATTCGAAAAATTCTTCGTCACGTTCGCCGTCAGACGTACGTTGACCGTTTGGTGCTCATACAAAAGATGAAATGAAGTGTGTTTGCCTAGAAGTGAAATATTTGAATGTGCTCGCGAAATATCTTCAGTGATGACTGCGTTTTTTATGTATCGTCGGATTGACAGCGTCAAACCCTTCGGCCGTTCAGGCACTGCACACTGCTTCACCAACATAGAATCATTTCAAATTTATTTGTATCTGGTCTACGCCATGCATTTTATAATCACACTCAATTATTTTACCCTGCGTGATTACGTCTACCTCTGATGACACTAAGCGTATGATTATAAGTACCTGGAATAAACATCATCCAAGTGACCGTGGCCGCACCATGTCTGATCGTGACTCCATTTGATCGTGTCACGGTGAGTCCTAAGCAGATCACGGTCGAGTTTCATCCTCTTTGCCCGGGCCGTTGAAGCTTCATCGCAACGCTGGATCGCATATTGACCGGCAACCGTCTGATCGCCATCAGTTAGGGGAGCTCTTTTATTCTTTGCTGGTTTTCTCTTGTCATATTTCATGTTATTCCTTGTCATCCCCTGATTTGCATTGGGCTAAGCATGAATGTCCTTGTTAGAGATTAAGGGTTGAACGAAACTTTGATTAAACGTTAAATTCATGCAAATGTCGCGGTGAGTTTAAGATAATTGGGTTTCTAGGTGGTTTGAAATTTATGGTGGTTTCGGTGGTTTCTCGGTTGGGGTTTGAAATTTATAAGTTGAGCGTTGGATACGAGATGTTTTGCTAAACTAGTGGCAATTGAAATATTCTGGCAACGGTGAGGGTGAATTTATGATTGCATTCAGAAGGAAGAATGGGACATGAATGCATTGTTTGATGGCGAAATAATTATTAGCATAATTTGCTTCAGAGGAAAGGAAAGATATGATGAACAGGTGAATTTTTAAATTAAAAACAAGTATATGGAATTAAATATCAGGAACTTTACGCCAAATAGGAACACGAGAAACAAGTGAAGAAGCGGCAAAAATATTTTGATAAAAAATGTGTTTCCAAACTGCAACCTGCGAATTAGGATTCCACAACAGAAAAAAGGTTTTTCATCGATGCTGATACTTGTGGATCTGAAGCAGGGATTTGATGGAGGAAATTTGCTCGTTTCGTCTTGCTTTGGGCAGAACGAATGAAAATTATTTGCATTTTGCCTTCAAGCTGAGTTGTGGAAAGTTCTTCAGTTTTTTAGCTTATGGCAAACCTTCAAATATTTTGTGCCGCCGGGAACTGAAGCTCTTGCACTGAGGAAGTCGTTCGGTGGCCAGGTTGCCATAACCGTAACTTTATATCAAGAGTCATGGCTGGCCCTGCGTTCTCCAAGCGATCCAAATAATGTTTATTTCAAAGAATAGTGAAGGTTTAAAATGTGTATAAGTGAACTGTCAAGAAAGCTGTAACCCTAAACACTGATCAGATCACAGACAACTGAAGGTGTCTAGCAGACTTGCAGTTGAAACAGTGCAACGAAGAAACGCCGCTTTCAATATCTGCATTAAGGCTGTTATAACGAAAATTTTTGCAACACCCAATGCAATTGTAGAAATTCCAAAGAACTCGTCAAATGGAAGGTAATTGTAAGCTCAAACGATTATTAAGAAGGCTATAAAAAATTTCCCGATTCGATACAGACGGAAATAATGCAGATGTGAACAATGTTACATTATTTGTTATTATTTTGGACAATATTTTCATCTCTGTCTCTCTACGTCATTTCCTGCCCCAAAATGTAAAATGAGCGCAATTATTCAGAAGTACCAGCAGTCAAACCTCCAAAAATAACGGACCTGAACTAAATTGGTTCCTTCGTCCAATTCGTGGCAATCGCAATCACGAATCTAAAATGAACTATGAAGATAACAGGTGAATTTTTAAATTAAAAACAAGTATATGGAATTAAATATCAGGAACTTTACGCCAAATAGGAACACGAGAAACAAGTGAAGAAGCGGCACAAATATTTTGATAAAAAATGTGTTTCCAAACCGCAACCTGCGAATTAGGATTCCACAACAGAAATAAGGTTTTTCATCGATGCTGATACTTGTGGATCTGAAGCAGGGATTTGATGGAGGAAATTTGCCCGTTTCGTCTTGCTTTGAGCAGATCGAATGAAAGGCATTTGCATTTGCTTTCAAGTTGAGTCGTGGAAAGTTCTTCAGTTTTTTAGCTTATGTCAGACCTTCAAATATTTTGTGCCGCCGGGAACTGGAGCTCTTGCATTGAGGAAGTCGTTCGGTGGCCAGGTTGCCATAACCGTAACTTTATATCAGGAGTCATGGCTGGCCCTGCGTTCTCCAAGTGATCCAAATAAAGTTTATTTCAAAGAATAGTGAAGGATAAAATGTATATAAGTGAACTGTCAAGAAAGCTGTAACCCTAAACACTAAACAGATCACAGACAACTGAAGGTGTCTAGCAGACGTGCAGTTGAAACAGTGCAATGAAGAAACGCCGCTTTCAATATCTGCATTAAGGCTGTTATAACGAAATTTTTTGCAACACCCAATGCAATTGTAGAAATTCCAAAGAACTCGTCAAATGGAAGGTAATTGTAAGCTCAAACGATTATTAAGAAGGCTATACTAAATTTTCCCGACTTGAAAAAGGCGGAAATAATGCAGTATGTGAACAATGTTACATTATTTGTTATTATTTTGGACAATATTTTCATCTCTGTCTCTCTACGTCACTTCCTGCCCAAAAATGTAAAATGAGCGCAATTATTCAGAAGTACCAGCGGTCAAACCTCCAAAAATAACGGACCTGAACTAAATTGGTTCCTTCGTCCAATTCGTGGCAATCGCAATCACGAATCTAAAATGAACTATGAAGATATCAATCCTTATCTAAATTGATCTTGCGAGTACGACAAATTCTCATGATAAGTAACTAAAAGTAGCAGATATGGCTGATTTATTTTGAAGAGGGTAGTTCTGTGTGAATATAAAGATACTTTATTAGCAGGACGACTTGCCCTCGAGCGTTCATTGAGACGAAGATAATCGGTGACCCTCCCAAGACGTGCGTTGTCCAGGACTCCAATTTAGTGATTAAAGGAAGCGTCCTGCGCGCTCTTGCCGTATCCGTTTTTTACCGACTAAAAAATAATAATAATGAACCGGAAAACAGGTCACAATGTTTTATAACAATGGGAATTTTTTGTCAACCACGTAATTTTTATAACAAAATTATTCATATAGGGTTTGCGAGGGCTTTACTTTCACAAATGCTTCCCAAGCTCCAGCTAATTCTACTTGATCGGTAAATCATAAATGACGTAAAGTTAAAAACTGTTTGAATTGCGAACCTCTACGACATGGAAGGAACATAAGCCAACTTAACTGTGTGTTAAACTTTGAAGTTTAATTTCTTTTTAATTCAGTGGAGACCAATGAAAATAATCATAACGTTTCGACTATCAAAGTATTTTTAATTATATTTCTTCCTTGAAGTACTTGAAAATGCGCCGTAATAAGATAAGCCTGGGCAACGTCGCCTAACTAATTTGCTAGACAGAAATAGTATAAGTTTTTTACCAGAAATAAATAAATTATTCATACAAAGACCGTTTTACAAATTATGAACGAGCTAACAATCTAGAAAAGTTCCTTTCTACTAAAATAAAATGAGCTTTCTCAGCAGTTTATGCAAATCCTTGATTACAATATGAATTTTTACAAATGAATGTCAGAAATGATATTTTGTTAGCAAAGTACATGAATCTTTGCAACAATGTATACATTTTCAATTTATGGGCACTTAGAATTGATCGAGCGTGTTCCATTCTCCGTCAAAACTGACCCTGAGTCCTGTAGGTTTTGCGGCCCAGAAGGCATGAATAAAAATGCATTTATATCAAGTGATCTGACCCTGAGTCCTGCAGGTTTTGTGGCCCAGAAGGCATGAATAAAAATGCATTTATATCAAGGGATCTGACCCTGAGTCCTGCAGGTTTTG
>NW_025940520.1:17178-57239 GCF_000764305.2 Hyalella azteca
CAGCCGCCTGTCAGCCGTCTGTCAGCCACCTGCCAGCCGCTTGTCAGCCACTTGCCAGCCGCCTGTCAGCCACCTGTCAGCCACTTGCCAGCCGTCTGTCAGCCGTCTGTCAGCCGCCTGTTAGCCGCCTGTCAGCCGCCTATCAGCCGTCTGTCAGCCACCTGCCAGCCGCTTGTCAGCCACTTGCCAGCCGCCTGTCAGCCACCTGTCAGCCACTTGCCAGCCGTCTGTCAGCCACTTGCCAGCCGCCTGTCAGCCGCCTGTCAGCCGCCTGTCAGCCACTCGCCAGCCGCCTGTCAGCCGCCTGTCAGCCGCCTGTCAGCCCAACACAAACAGATTCTTCATGCCGTCCATTTGATCAAATTCTCAAACCCTGCCTCAGACGCAGGCAGAAAATTGATCCAAGAGAACCTCGCTCATGTTTACATTACGTTCTCGTAGCGACATTCATCTTGTTTCTCTCAGTGGGTGCAAGTGAAATTTTATTGTATAAAATAAGCGATGTAGCGTTTCCTCCTTCCCAGCATATGTTTATTCATTTCAATGATAGTTATCGAAATTGTCATGGATAACATGTTTATTAAACGGATTTTCTGCGAGGAGAATTCGACATCATAAAAATGTAAATGAAGGACAAATGAAAAACCGGTATCTTTGCATTCATGGCTTAAGTTTTAGGCTTCAATTAATAAAAACGCGATATTTGCTATTGTTTTATCAGCACCAGCATTCTTCACCGCCAGCACGCTTCACCACCAGCATGCTTCACCCCCTGATACTAGTGAAATTATAGCAGACTTTTTGCCGCTTCAATGTAAATAAATTGCCAGGTTTGGGAGATTTTTCGAGTTGAATTTGAAAAGTTATGAACACTAATTCTATTTTAGTAACGGCTGAACTTGTACTCCTGAAATTATAACAGAATTTTCCCCGCTTTAATAGGAATAAACTCCCAGGTTTGAGAGAACTTTCCAGTTGAATTGAAAAAGTTATGAATACTAATTCTATTTTCGAAACGGCTCAGTTCAGCCGTAAAGTAAAGTAACAAAAAAATTAAAGTAACAGCAGGCCTCTTTTTACCATACATTAGTTGTTCGTAATCACAGATTGAGAACCTCTGATATAGGGGCCATTAGGATGGTATTGTTCCAGCTGCCTGCGCTGTACGCTCATCAGCGATTCCTCGCCCTTAAATCGCCGGCAAAACGCCCTGTACTTTGACTGCATTCAAAGAAATGAGTTAGGCTTAATTATTACAATTAGCGATGCACTTTTTTGTTCCTGTATGGGTCATCCTTACCTATTTTAGCCCGATAATAGGGTGCATCAGTGCTACGTGCGCTGTCAATTGGTTTGTGAGTCAGAAAGTCCCAATATTTCGAAAGAAAGAAAAAAAGTCCCAATTGTGAGAAAGAAAGTCCCAATATTTCGATTACGACCCGCTCAATTTTCTGAGATTTGGCTATGGCGAAAATGTCCTATCTTCATGCATGCGTTAAAAGGAAAATACTGTTGCTTATCAAATTTATGGGATTTTTTTTGCCAAACGTAAATAAATGAGGACACTTGTGCATGGCTTTGATGTATATTTTATGCTTTTCAATTGGTTTCAAATCTTCCTCCAAATATAAATATAAGATGTGATTTAGCTTCGATATGGAAAGATATCCTGTAAAAATATGCCTGGCTTGTCGGTTATTCAACACTAATGTAACAGAGCATTTACATATATTAAGGTTATATTAAATCTAAAGTCTAAATAAGTTACTCATTCAATAATTTAGTGACACACAAATGTTTTTTCGGCGGTGAAATGTCGTTTCAAATTGTTTCCTTCTAAAGACATAGATAATTGGACAAATATCCTCTTATATATGCGTCGACACGCAAACAGTGTATGTACTTGTTTGTTTTACAGCATGACAGGGTGGCCCAGTGGAGGGCAGGGTGGCCCAGTGGTTAAAGTTCGGAGTAGCAAGATTGGAGCAGAGAGGCGCGGGTTCGATCTCAGCTCTGTGCGCCAGTTTCTGGTCAGAATCGGCGAGGAGGCCGGGCGGTTAAGCAAAGCAAAATTGTAGCAGTGAGTTGCAAGTTCGAGACCGCAAAATGCTGTGAATGTTCTGCTATATTAAGAATCGGCGACAGGCCTACGGCCTACTAAAACGCTGAAACCGCGATTATGACAATTGATTCCTGATTTCAACTACTCATTTCCATAAAAAATATGACGTATAGAAGAATAATTTAGCCAAAAATGTTGTTTAAGATCTAAGTTGATTAACATGGAGAAACGTTGACTGGCAACGAAAATGACTCGTCACGTCTCATGTACGTAAAACATGAAGCTCTGTGGTCAATGAGCGTACTTTGAAGGGCATATTTCTGATAATTATCTATTATACAGACGGTTACTAAAGGAATAATTTATTAGAGGTAGCATAGGCAAATTGGTAGTCATTGTTTAGATTTATGCCTTGATGACTGCCTCGTTCAATGAAACTTCTTCTTAATTGCAATTTCTTCCTTCTAGTGAATTGTACATTCGTATCTGCTTCACACGAAAGTTACGAAATTCATTTATTTGAGAGGTTGTGGGAACAATTATACTTATTATTATGTGTTAAAAATAATAATATTAATATTATTATTATTATTATTATTATCAAGCTTCATCAAGTTTCTCCCACACATAGCCCTTGTTTCACACCTCACATTCACTTTTTAGTCAAACATATAGTATAACCGCAGAAAAGACTACTGAGATGCAACGTCGTACGTTGTTCTGGGACTGAGCTAGAATCTGAATGCAGCTTTCTGTTTCAAATTCAGATTAGCAGAAATAATGAAGCTTGTGCCACTGAAGTGCAACAGCTTCGATAATTGAAACGAGCCAAATCAGTCAATTAAATCATTATCGACCCCTAATATAACCCTTGTATTTTGAAACAAATTATCCTTCTATCGAAGAGAAGAATATTGTATAGAAGAAAATAACTATTCTATTCTCTACCTTGAATGAGTAGTTATTACTCATTCTCTACCCCTACCTTATTCTCTACCTATAAATGATTTTATTATAACTTAATGTTAGTGCTCTTAGAAAATGTATATTTTTATTTTCTTAGATTACACTGCATTAATTTCCCCGCCATTGCCGCTACTGAGGAGACCGCTTCCATCCCGCGCTGTGGCTTTCAAATGCACGCGCGCTCATCAGTCGGGGAGCTTCTCAAAGACGATCGCGTCTTGGGGCGTCTTTTGTGGGTTTGTTGGTGCCTTGCAAGGGACCAACAATGTCATGTTTGCGGGAGTCCTGTTCTAAAACGTCTGCTCAGAAATAGAAAGGTAGAGGTACATTTAGAGTTCCGAGTTATTGTTTTATCAATGGCAGAAACAAAGTCATATTGCGAATAAAACTTTCAAGTTCGCTAGCACAAGTTCATCACGCTTAATAACAATTAACGCAAATGGCACATAGATTATGCAAGTTTAGGTTGCGGATATGGAGCATAAGCTATTTGTCAGTTGCCTGCCGTTAGCCCATCACTGGTCAACAATATGCTCACTAGATTTTATGTCAAATTCTGTGTAAAAATCTATCGCATTACGCGAAGTGCTTGAGCGTCGAGACTGAGTGTCTTGTCCACACGAGACTCGTCGAACGGCGTCTGCCAATTTGCGTGTGCAACGCGCAGCGTGGATTACGAGTCATACTTCGTTCAGCTTGTGAGGTGCCGTGAAATTGAAATTTCTGATTGATTCTTTGTGATTTATTGAATTTTTTCGAGGTAATCACAGAGAAGATGTAAAATTGAGAATGCAAGTACCAAACTAAATGGCCCGGTACTCCTATGCACTTTAGCAACGACAGAATGTAAATGTTAACAGAAATTGAGAAAAACTTGTTCACACTTTTAACAAATTGATTTTTTCAACAACTTGATATGAGCATACACGGGAGACCCTAACACCTTTAACCGGTGCTTAATTGGAAACCCCGCGTAGGTATTTCTTCGTTTCAGATTTCAATTCTCATTGAAGTGTATCATGCATTTGATACTTAAGTTATGAAAGTAACATATTAATCAAGAACCATGAACTCAGTAAATCTGTGAATTTATCGCACTGTCTAAGATCCAGCGGTAAACATTTATTACTCAACTAGAAGGATTAAGAGCAAAGGATAGAACTTCTCTGTGCTCGGAAATGTGATTCTTAATCTGGTTTTAATTTGTCACTCTATCTCTTTGATGTTCCTTTGATAATTGTCTTGCCAGGAAACGTCTTCTGAACTCGCATTGTCGTGCAGCATTGAGGCGGGCATAACATATATAAAGCTCGTAGGCATACGCAAAGAACTCTTGAACGGACGTGTAAGACTCAAAGGTGTACGTTTCAAATCAGTGAACTTAAATACAAAATGCGGCATGTGTACAAATGTGGATCTGTCTCTTATACACATCTAGATGTGTATAAGAGACAGGCACATGCAAATTCTCAAATGCAGAGTACGGTCGCAAGCCTTCCGAACGTTTCACCCAAGCTCCGCGGGAGATTGGCATCTCTATTACACCTGGTACCGGGCTTAGTGGCTTGAGGGTGATATTTTTCGTGTTATGTGACAAACTTCTGGCACAAGAGTTCCNCCCTTGGGCTGCGATTACGCATGTGAACCCCTGTCTCTTATACACATCTAGATGTGTATAAGAGACAGGCTTAATTCCCTTTATTGTGTTAATGTTGCACGGTAAAACAGTTTCCATGAGCTTATATTCACTTTATTTTTTGAATGACGCAAGGTACAACTTTTTCTGCACGTCGTATGTTCACTTTATTGTATGAATCGCGCGCATCTCAAAAATTCTGTCGGGCAGTTTTGTAATTTTCTTTGCAGGAGTATTTTATAATTACCTATAAATTTACCTTTAGATTTTAGGAAAAAAGTACTCTGTCCAGCCAATGGGTAAACGAGTAAAATTCACGGAGAAAATCACGAGTTCATTATTAATTTTTGTACCTAACAAGCAAAAAAATGGAGCGTAATTTTTGTATCGGCTGTACAAGTGTCGGCTGCATGGACGGAAAATTTCAGGAAAATAAAACGGATTTTGCAGGAGCCCGACTAATTTTTTCCTACAGAGTGCATGACCACCATCTTTTCTTTAGGAAAAGAGCCCTAATTACACTCATTATTACTTCAAGTCTTTAACGATGCGCAGAAACAAAACTTGAAACAACCCAAACTTTTCATTGGAAAACTTTCGGATGACACTTCAAAGAGCACCTGCTGAGTCTCGAACATGGACCAGAACATGAAAATGAAACAAATGAAAACATAGACCAAAAACATGTCATGAACTGAAACCCAAAACATGAGACAACATGAATCAAGAACATGTGATGGCTATGCTTAGTGATGCTTCACCAGACATTAAACAGTAACTCATGTGAAAATAATCTTCAAGTGAATGCTTAAAGAATTCTATTATTACCTGAAACCAGGGTGCTGTAAATAAAAGAAAATAGCGCATTTATTTGTACGCAAACAAAACCTAATAATTCCTCCAGATTTACTAAAAAATTGCGGAGTGAATAATTTTCACATATTTTCTACCGTTACCAGTTACCTATCGTCTGTATTATTTAAATAATTAAATTGATATATTCTGTATTATTCTTTAAAAGTCCGTCCATGAGTGACTGCCAACCACCCGAAAACCAGGAGTAATAAGCCCCAGGAATGCTGCGTCGTAACTTAAGCCATCCTGCCACCCAAATTCCTCTTGAGTGTGTGGAACGAGGAAACTTGACGGAGCTGGGATAGAAATATTAATATACCATAACAATAACACTAATAATAATGGTAGGTCTGGGCCGCAAGTTGTCCGTTCAACAAGACAGACGAGTTAACTGTGATCGCTGTCTCGATGCTCGGCTAGATTCTCCCCCCATGAGGGAACAATTGAGGGAAAATATGCGAATTGTCGTAAAGATATGCAAATTGTCGTAAAGATATGCGAATTGTCGTAAAGATATGCGAATTGTCGTAAGTTGGGCGTGATAAGTCGTAAGGTGCGTGCCATGCCGTGAGATGCGTGCAATATATGGAACTTGATGAAGTAATGAGTGCTGTGAGGGGAGGCTTAGCGTCAGACTTTGATTATAAAAGAAAGAGAGAATAATTTGTAATTAATTCCATAGGCGTGACACGGGGAGCTATGTGGTGGTCTTGGGTGACGGCATCAGAGTGATGTTCATGCTGTGATGGCAGAGTGATGTTCATGCTGTGATGGCAGAGTGATGTTCATGCTGTGATGGCAGAGTGATGTTCATGCTGTGATGACAGAGTGATGTTCATGCTGTGATGACAGAGTGATGTTCATGCTGTGATGACAGAGTGATGTTCATGCTGTGATGGCAAACCCTGTATTTAAATTGAAAGGATTGATAACGTCATTAGCTTACACCATTTTTAGAATATTATTAGTGTAAGTCAACTTTTAAGGTAAAGCACAACGTGAATCCAGCGTTGCTCAGGATCAATAAAACAAAGGCTGCCTCAAACTTCAGCCCAATATCATATGACTTGCTATACATAAAAGATCAGTTCGAATTTGATATAGAATTCCGATTTTAGACGCGTATCTATTATACAAGGATGGTGTCCATCACAATCTCAAGTTCCGAATGGTGGTCCTTTCCTATTACGAAATGTTGTGCGGAGGCTGGGGCGAATAACCTCGATGGATATTTCCAATGCCGGGTTAGAAGCTTTGTATGCGGATCAAAATCTAGAGACCATGCACAAAACACGTGTGAAATATTGCAGAAATATTTTTAAAATTTGAAAAAACCTAGTAAAAATAAATAAAAAAATTATTTAAAATGACCAAAAAAGAGTTTAATATGTTAAAAACAGAAGAAGAATTTTGGATAAAATGTACAAAAGTTGTCAAAAATATATGAAAAACTATAAGGAACAATATATAAAAAGCACGGTAAATATATTTATATATATATATACTTTAAACATGCTGGGAAATTTTTATATGAAGCGATTAGAAATAAGAAATGAAATGTAAATCGATAGGAATAAACAAAAATTGCTTATAGGAGTATGGAACCTGTATCAAAAATAAATTAAAAATGATTACAATATGGATAACAATGTACAATGAATCCGTGCGAATGAATGAATAATTTCAGTCATTATTATCAATAAAATTTTGGAAGTTGCATGAGTAATGTATAAACATCGTATGGAGATTGTAGCTAGAGGAATTTTAAATATTTCCTATATATATGTGGAATATTCGAAAAACTTTCGAGAAACCAACAAAATAGATTCAGGACAAGAATAAAACGAATTATAATGGGCGAATTAAGTTCCCGTAATGCATAAACACTAAAGTTCTTGAGTTTATATCTCTTATATTATTTGTTTGTATGAGCGTATAAAATACGGCGACGTCAACCGCGTTGCCAAGTATCGAACGACATCAAAAACAGGCACCGCCGTTGTAGAAAAAACTTTGTTATTGAGGGTCAAAGTTAAGTTTTGGTTATTGAGGGACAAAGTTAAGCTTTGGTTATTGAGGGACAAAGTTAAGCTTTGGTTAACTGTGATGGCAGAGTGATGTTCATGCTGTGATGGCAGAGTGATGTCAGTGAAAGTTTTTAAGTAAAGAGACACGCAAAGAAGGTTTTTCTAACCTGCATGGATCAGAAGGAGGTTTATGACGGAATAAACACACATTATTTATTGGACGTGGTGAAATGTTAAGCAATATGCCTGCTAAGGTTCGTTCTGACGGTGTTCTATTAATTTACCCGAAAATTTACTTTAATTAAGAATCAGGTACAACTGAGATTTTCTGACTATTTACGATTTAGAAATACTGGCTCAGAATGAAAAATTTTCATTATTGCGTTATTTCGATGCGTTTTTTATCCGAATGCATTATTTTGAATGTGAATTCATGGCAAGTTGTTGCCAACATTCATATACAAGGAGACTAGCTCGCAACATATTTTTTTTTCCTTATAAAACTTGACTTGACTTGTAATATGAACTGAAAACTATTTGGAATGGGCAGACATGGCTGAAGTATTGCCATTGATACAGATATTCAATATAGTGGTTATTGCGTGAAAATTATGCAGGTTAAGGCGACACGATCAAGAAAATTGGTTGGCAAACCCTGCATTGGAATTGAAAGAATCGATGCGGTCACTAGTTAGCACCATTTTTTAGAATATTATTGGTTTAAGTCATCATATCAGGTAAAGCACAACGTGAACCCAGCGTTGCTCATGTAGGATCAATAAAACAAAGGCTGCCTCAAGCTTCAGTCAATATCATATGACTTGCTATACATAAAAGATCAGTTCGAATTGATATAGAATTCCGATTTTAGATGCGTATCTATTATACAAGGTTGGTGTCCATCACAATCTCAAGTTCCGAATGGTGGTCCTTTCCTATTACGAAATGTAGCGCGAGAGCTGGCTCGAATAACCTCGTTGGATATTTCCAATGCCGGGTTAGAAGCATTGCATGCGGATAAAAATCTGGGCCCATACTTTCAAAAAAAGTTAAGAGATCGTAAGTTCATCAGCCAATCATTGACGGCCTATCGAGCAAAATCCACCAATCATAGAAAAGAAAATAGAGCGTAAGTACTTACGTTCACTTAGCGAGTTTTGAAAGTATGGCCCCTGGAGACCATGACAAAACACGTGTGAAATATTGCAGAAATATTTTAAAAATTCGTAAAAACGTAGTGAAAATAAATGAAAAATGTGTGAAAAAATTAATTAGAATGACAAAAAAAAGAGTTGAGTATGTCAAAAACAGAAGAAAATTTTTGGATAAAATGTACGTGAAGTTGTCAAAAATATAAGAAAAAACTAGTAAAACTATTTAGAAAGCATGGTAAATATATTTATATATTTTAAACATGTTGGGAAAATTTTATATAAAGCAAGTAGAAAATAAATGAAAAATGAAATGTAAATCGATATATATAAACAAAAAATTCCTATTATTTTATGGAAACTGTATTAAAAATAAATTGAAAATTATTACAATATGGATAACAATATACAATGAATACGTGCGAATGAATGAATAATTTCAGTCATTATTATAAATAAATTTTTAGAAGTTGCATGAGTAATGTGTAAACATCGTATGAAGATTGTAGCTAGAGGAATTTTAAATATTTTCTATATATATGTGGAATATTCGAAAAACTTTCGAAAAACCAACAAAATAGATTCAGGACAAGAATAAAACGGATTATAATGGGCGAATTAAGTTCCCGTAATGCATAAACACTCCAGTTCTTGAGTTTATATCTCCTGTATTTTTTTGTTTGTATGAACGTATAAAATACGGCGACGTCAACCGCGTTGCCAAGTATCGAACGACATCAATAACACGCACAGCCGTTGTAGAAAAAACTTTGGTTATTGAGGGTCAAAGTTAAGCTTTGGTTATTGAGGGACAAAGTTATGTTTTGGTTATTGAGGGATAAAGTTAAGTTTTGGTTATTGGACAAAGTTAACGAATGGAAAGGATGAACAAAGAAGCCGACGAAAAATTATTAGTCGACAGTTGTGAAAGACTCAAGTGTTGTTTTAAAATATTCTACATTATGTTTAAGTTTATGTTATGTGCTACAATCCATATTAATTTTGAAATTACAAGAATAAAAAAGTTTGTTAACTCAATACCTATTGTTATATGAGTTACCATCTTTCAATACCTACTGTTATATGACTGAAGCACAGTCTCTAGCACTCTAGCTACAACTAATGCATCTGCTTTAGAAATATGTGAGTGGCCAAATGAAGCAGTCTCCAGCATTTCAGCTACAACAAATGCATCTGCTTCAGGTATACATAACTGATCAAATGAATCACAGTCTCTAGCATTTCAGCTACACTAATGTGTCTGCTTCTAGCCATGGCCGGTGAATGCCTCATGAGTACATCAGAAAGCTCGCTGGCGCTCTTTGCGGTGCTCTTAGTTCCTCATAATTCATTCAACAACTTCAGAATACCGGCCAAGTTAAGGGCTACCTCATGCCAGTCTTTGCGGTGCTCTTAGTTCCTCATAATTCATTCAACAACTTCAGAATACCGGCCAAGTTAAGGGCTACCTCANCCACCCAGCGCTCCAGTCCTCCCCTTGGTCTGCGATTACGCATGTGAACCACGTCCACCCAGCGCTCCAGTCCTCCCCTTGGTCTGCGATTACGCATGTGAACCACGTCCACCCAGCGCTCCAGTCCTCCCCTTGGTCTGCGATTACGCATGTGAACCACGTCCACCCAGCGCTCCAGTCCTCCCCTTGGTCTGCGATTACGCATGTGAACCACGTCCACCAAGCGCTCCAGTCCACCCCTTGGTCTGCGATTGAAATACTACCCGTTCGTGACTGTTATATCATCAGTGATATCAATGAGCATTTTTCGATTTAGTTTGATAAATAACTAACTTAGTAAATATTCAATGCAATTCTATTTCTTCAATAACTCAATATTATTTCACAATTACTAAGATTTATATGTAATTACCATTAATTTAATCACCATGTTGCAATGCTAAACATTTGCGGTGTTGTTGCAAGTCCCAAACTTATAAATTCAATGCTTGAAAAAATTATTTCGTTACTTAATGTAACTGATAAGTATCAGGAAGCCAATTTCATTTCCGTCTCTAGTTGTATTTTGGTGGAAAATGAGCAAACGACCGCTGAGAATTGCTCTTAACTGACCCACTTTAAGGATGCGTCATCAAAGCGAATAAGATCATTTGCGCATTTATCCAGCTACTTAGAACAACTCCGGAAATTTAATGAGCTGTCGCGGGCAGTCCCTCCACTTAATTAATTTTTTATGAAACTTCCGGAGGCGCACGAGAAATTGCGCAGAAATTAGCCTCTTGGTGGTGAGAAGCGACGGCGAGATGCAGGAGGATCGTTGATTTACTCGCCAAAAAACTTTGGATTTCGGTGAAGTGAAGTTGACAAGTTTTGGTGTTGTGTTGACACTCGGGCACTTTGCAACACGGTGGCAATGTTGGCTGTCACTGGAGCCCGGGAATGATTTAAAGTTTGTTCAAATTTATTTGATTTATTAGCTCATTCATTTCAGAGCACAGGAGAAATTTTCATTTTAGAGCAAATATAATCGAACGAGGTATCAGAGAAGATTTTTTATTCGGTGGGGTACTTAATCTATAGAAAAATATTGATTTCTTACAATTGGAATCAATCAATGTTTAACCTATGGCAAAGTTCTTAATTTCACTATATAGGTCGTGATCGAAATAAGAATTGGATTTTTCCCCTTTCCAGCTGTGCAAATTCGCTGAAATTGTGGTAAATTGGTGGTAATTCCACAGGAAAATTTTTTGCTGGGATTCAAAAATTGTCTTCGAGTGATCACTTTATTTTTGCTTGTTAGAACTAGCCTTACATTTTTCCCTTAGTGTTCCCTTTAACCAAGATACCGGACAAAAACCCGATCGTTAAGGTGAGTTTTATGTCGCTGCGAGTGTTCAATCAATCAGCATGGCGCCAGACTCGACTTTTCGAGGTAAAATTTATTGGTCCGGTTGGCTTCACTTCAGTGATTTATTAATTTTCAGAACTGTGCGCTAAGAATATGGGTAAAAAATATGAGTACATAGATTCATTTCATTCAAAATATAAATAAACTATTTTTTGAGTATATAACTATATTCTGACATAAACTATTTTATGTATATGCTGTTTCTGATAGAAATGTAAAATCGTAGCGCAAATTCATCTCAGTACAAGGCCTTTAAATGTCATTTGCTTCCGATATGAATATCAGGATACAAATTCCCACTCAATAATGTCTGCGTTTGAAGTCGAGCAATTCAGTACGTCTATTTCATCCGAATCTCCTTTCTAATTCACTGGTAAATATTCACGCTGTGTCGTCGTCAAACAGGCAGTGATGCAACTGCCAATACTCGGACTGGCCTGCGCGGTCCAATTGAGGCTGTAAATCGCTTCTGGGCCTTAACTTTCAAAATTCGCTAAGTGAACGTAAGTATTTACGCTCTCTTTTCTTCTCAATGATTGGTGGATTTTGCTTGAAAGGCCGTCAATGATTGGCTAATGAACTTACGATCTCTTAACTTATTTTGAAAGTATAGGCCCTATATTTGAAAGTGGCCGGCAGACGTCCCTTAATTGTAGGCTCTCGTCCAAGCCAAGCTCGGACAGTTGGGCTTCATCAAAGAAGGATTTGGACTCAATTGCTGCAAGAGTTGTTGCCGAGGTCCGGTTACTTTAGATAAAATTTAGATGTAGCATTTAAGAATCAATTGGTCAGTTTATGTTTCATCATTTACGTGATAAATGCAGTGTTCTTAGTTTGGCATTCAGTTAGATAGCCGATTTTGAATAAGGGTTAATTAAGGAAGCCTGATGAGTTTTACTGATGAAATAAAAATTGATAAATTTAAGCTTGAATCGTATTATAAAAATCCACATCTCTACTTTAGATGGCCAAATTTTATTATTGTTACTTTTTTCGGTGATCCCAACAACGCTGCCGTTTCCTTAAGATATCAACGGAAACAAAAAGAATGGCGGCGGCTCCTGGAGATCTTCGGGAATTTCCCCCGAATATTTCCCTTGAAAGTTGACTAGCCCATAAAGATCAGCCCCGCCATTGAGGTTGTCTTCCCTCTGGGGCGCTATAGAACGGGCGTCATTGTGTATCTTTTTGAGCTCTCAATACCGTCGAGGTTATATCGATAAGAAATTATTCAATGCACTAATATGCATCGGGACTGCAGGGTGGATCTTTTCAGTTACTTGGAATGCAAAAATCTGAGTAAGGGATCTCAGTATTTCTCGGGGTAGGAGGATAAATTCTTGTTCACTTAGCCATGATTAAAATTTTCGCTCAATAACAGCAAATCATCGTAACCAAAATTTAGTTAGTTTCCTGTTAAAAAAAAAAAAAACTCGCGACAATAACTGGGTGCGATAAGCAATGTTTCAATATTTGAAAATTACGCACATTTTTAAAAAGGAAGGGTTATTGGTGTATATATTTCTATGATTGATGATAATTTCAGCAAGGATTTAGAATATTTGTTTATTGAGTTCGCACAGTTCCCTGTCTAATGTTAAAACCATTTCATAAACTTCATCACTGTAGGGACAAGGTCCTATCAAAATTTGTACTAGGCATGGGGTTTTCGTTATCCTCTCACCGTTAACAAAATTAAACCCATCTTTTGTTGGTCAATGGAAGGCTGACGGTGAATAATCCAACTGGGGTTTCAGTTGTAGGCTCAGAACAGAGAAATCCACCGGGAAATGGACTAAGGGAAATTGAATTTCATTCGAGTCTGGCGACGAAAAAATGGTAAATTGCATGAGGTATTTTAGTGCTGCGTGTCCTGGTCTAACAACAGCAATGTTCGTGCTCGCCATGTAGCACTTTCTGAGAACCTGTACACTCATGGCGCGCACTTATGCCTTTCTTTTGCCGAGAATAATATCATTACTTGAGGGATATCCTAAAGATAATAATTGGATATTTTGAGCACATTTTGATTATTATTTAATTTCACTCTTTAGACGTCATAATTTTTGAGCTGGTTGCACGAAATTTGAGGATCAAGCAAGCTGATTTTTTAATTGAAACTACTTTTACATGATGATTTACCAAATAATTCGCAAATTGCGGTAATTTATTGTATATCATTGAAACAATATTAATTCATTTCATTTTGAAACAAAAGCAAGCTAACCATGCTGTAATCAAACGGAAATAATTCCTGTGATTGAACTTTCGACCGAAACGAAACCGGAACTCTTCATATTTAATTATTGTTTAATAGGCCGCAATTTCACCAGATCTTCAGACCAAAGAATAGACATGTACATTGTACAATGCACCTCAATATCAATGTATTACATGTAATCGCGCCTCAGAAATCAGAACCGCACGATGTTTCGATGTGAACACTTTCTGAACTCCCCACATGGGGGAGATTTACATATATTTATGGGGGGGCCCCATTTATGGCACTCCCCCCATGAAATTTACGCTAAACCAACAAAGCCGGTGGCATGCAAAATGCAAGCTGATCTGGAAGAAAACAAGCAAAAAGTCCTCGCAATAAGTTTGTAAGCATTACTTGGAGTGTGTAATGTTTCCATCGCATTTAAATAATTTAAATTTTCAACATTACAGACAATCATGATATTCGTGATGCGTAACCCGTTAGGGACTTTGTGACGAGTAACTTCAGTGCTTAATAATGAATAGTTTGTATAAAATGCAAAGAAATGTTTGAATTATTCATCATCGACGACCGCATGCAAGCAGTGAAAGATTTTATCCAGTGAGTTGACCACGCAAGTCAGTATTTAAATTAAAGTATGTATATTACAAATGAATATGCTGCGCCACGAAATTTCTTACTTATTTCCGAGCAATGCCTTTCATTGATCGAAAGGTACAATGAAACAAATTATAGTACACAAGAGCTCGCATTGACGCATCTTACGAAAGCAAGGCAAGAACTGCTTGCAAGTAAATATGAAGCAATGCATTTTACAATCGTTTTGGCACATTGCTGTTGATGAGTGGCCTTTAAGTGAACTGCTTCAATATTTATATGAACTGACGACCGGTGAGCGAAATATTAGAGAAAACTTAAATTCTTGAATTATTTTAAAATTAACATTAGTTAGTACCTCATACATTGATGTGTTAGCTAAATATTAATTCACAAATTATATATTGCTGGTCAAAAATTGACTTGGTTGTCTTGCCGGGAGCTTCGTGTGTTATCGACCAAGTGAGAAACTCGCTGGTTGTCGGATTTATGGAGTAGACTTCGTTGTAAGTATAGAAACTTTGGTGGGATATTTTGCGCTGTTTTGTTAACAGGCTAAATTAAATCAATTCGAAAGTATGCTAATGTTTAATTTATATCATAAGAATCTTTATATTTTTGAATATAAATAAGAACTAAGTTCCCATAAACTTAGTAAAACTTCCCATAACAATTAGTTCCCATGAACTAATGCTCGGAGCAAAAATGAGGTAGAATCCTTGGGTGCCATCATATTCAATTACTCACACATCAAACGTAAAAGTTGCGCTCCTCAGGAATAAAAAGCATTTTAATCTTCAATATATAAGTTTAACCCTTTTTGTGAACTTGAATGCATTACACTACAAATTGCAATCTATAATTGCTAAACAAAGTTATCTTACACTAATCTACGGCACTTTAAACATAAAAATCTAAGAAATAACACTTCGCTGAAAAGTACTCCAAAATTCCTTAAGCGAACGGGTGGAATCAAACTACAGGTCGCTGCATGAGAAGCAACATGCAGAGTGTAAAGTAAGTCACGGCAGCTGGGGCAGATCGCTGCGAGGAAGCTGGTCGAGCATTGAAACGCTTACTAATTAGTTCCCTTGAAAGAGAATACATTACGCCTTACTGATCCTTAGACGTCGCGACCGTGCAACTAACTACAGAATTTCTAGGCACATTCCAAGCCCTGTGTGTGCAGAATTCCCTGCCTCCAAAATCAGGGATTTGTGAGGCTGAAATTTTATAAAGGAATGTTGGCGCACTTGCAGTAGCAGAATTTCCAGGAATAGATTCAATCAAGGGAATATTTCGATTTTTTAAATTTTTTGAATGTCTGCAGTGCGTTTGCAACACAATCAGTTTATTGCGGCGAAGGCACTTCGAGGCTCTGGCTACTTACGAATTTAATCAACCTAATAGAAAGGTTGCGTGCTATAATTTCCGTCGAAGATAAATGCAATACTTGATGCAATTTGATCCACACAGTTCGTGTTTATGCACGTGAAATAAAAAATATGAATAAATGCAGAGTACCTGGCTGTATGGGATCAGAGTTTCTGGTTCGATGCGAACACAGTGCGAATAAATGCAAATACGATGTAACCTGCGAGAGAAAACTGAGCGCATTCTGTGATTATGCCTTTGTTTTGTTGAGCTATATATATATTAAATAAAATTTTGAGCTCTAATTAGGCCATAGAAATATTATATATTGTATAGGCGAGCAACGGACACAAAATTTTCTTATCCCTTTGAAGCAGTCGAATTTAAAGACAAAAAACACCGTTTGCATGAAGGGAGGAAGTTATTGGTTAATATCTTGTCGTCGTTGCGAGGTCGTCGCTACATATATTTATAAATATATATATGAAAGAAAGATGAATCGATTAATGGTTGGGAAACCGGACCCCGGCGACCAGATATTAAACGCAGTAACTTTATCCCTTCATTTAAACGATGTATTTTGTCTTTAAATCTGACTGCTTCACAGGGACAAGCAAATTTTGTGTCCGTTGCTCGCTTTACACTATATAATATTTTTATGACCTAATTAGAGCTCAAAATATTATGCGAAGTTTAAGACGTTGAGTACAAATCACGAATGGATTTTTATGGCGTCGGTGTAATCGGTACAGCGATCACGCTCCTAACACAAGCTCTGGATAAACTCAGAGTTGTCTTATTATATAAGAAAATTTCCACCGGATTTTACACCTATTAATTTATTATGGAATAAATTTATTATTCCGTTTTCAGCATTGTTAGTATGAATGAAGCTGACACTCTGAATTATAAAACATTTGTTGTATTTTGTTGCGACAATATAATTTGAACAAATTGTCCACAACAGCAACCAGTTAGAGCGGTTTTAGCATGCAATTTACATGCAACTTTCCCGCTATAATGTGACCGCGTCATGAGAGATGAGAAAGCAGAGCAAAATCGTACCCTGAAAATGGCCGTTAGCCACGGATTCTTACCCGGAAATTATCGACAATGGCCCCCATTAGCCGTTATTTGTATCCAAACTTGGGCGTGGACATTAATGAACCTTTCAATTTTCCGACTTTTGCTGACAGATTTTGGGAGGCAGTTAAAACTGCCTGCAGACGACCTGATCGCACCCAAATTGCTTCTTTGAAGTCAGTAAAAAAAACGTCAAATTAAAAACATACAATCAACTTAAATGCAAACTTTTCCACTCCAGCAATTTTCGAGTTAGGGCACGAATAGTTGACTAAATTCGGTAGATGAATATATCGGCATAACATTAAGATATTTATAACATAGTTTTGTACCTCAGTAAGATCTCTATGAATACGAATAAATAATTTGACGATCATGGAAAATGTTTTTGTTCGTCGATGATATAAACCTAAGATTCCTTTGTCATTCATCATATTCGTGGAAATTGGAAGGAATAAAAATTAAATGGATGTAGGCCTGTTTCAATGGGATCGGAAAATGCAGGGAATTTTGTTTGATTCGAAGAATGAACTTTTGCTTTCAGTTTTCTTCTCCCTTCTGGAAAAGTTTTCAATTTGGAAGGTTTTTATTGCTCGACCATCGAGGGAAAACAAATAATGATCTTCCAAATAAGTTGTTTTTATGATTTCAAAACAATTCTTTTTCGACAATTCGAGAGATTGGAACGGAAATCTAAAGGGAACACGTCTGTGGCGCAGCGATACAGGAGAGATTACTCAATTTTTTTCAACACTTAATGTACAATAAATATTGGAAGACGTTATTTTTCTAGTCTCACGATCGCTATTGAACAATTTCTTATCATGACTTATTATCTCAAAGATTTTGTTCATGGTAAAAAATTCAGTCATTTTTCGGAGTTTCGAATTAAGACCACACGACTCACGCGGCTGTTGGCGATAAGTGGGTAAAAATCTTTACGGTTTCATTCCAGTCTTCTTTGCCTTGTGTCTGATCTCGTGAATTTTCAGGTGAAAATTTCAAGCAGACAAAAATGGCTCGACACATTTGAAGCCTCGAGGCAAATCTGGATAAGCTTTCCTGGATTTGCCAAGATCTGGATACTCCTTTCAAGTTCGCTGCTTCCCGCCTCAATATTTAACATGGATTGAGCGAACGTATGCACCCATCAAACTTCAGCCGAGCATTAATAACTGAAGCCATTGATTCATTATGAAAAAAATTTTCAAAGCGGCTTTGACGTTTCGTCTCGGATAGCTTTGATGCTGTCTTACCTGAACCATGAAATGGATGAAAATATATTGGAAATTCTCATTAAATATCGATAGGAAATATGGCCAGCCAGAATTTCGTTTAATATTATCGACCCTAATTATAAAACCATTGAATTAATTAGTCCCATAATCAGCTGCATACACAGACAGTAAGCACCACGAGCTCAATTCACGTCGCAAAAATCAACCCATGCGCTGAAATTATTCAGAAGTTAACTGGGGAGCAGCTCCAGGATTTCTGCTTGTAATCAAATCATTAGAAAATGATATGGTGGCTCATGGTGTGAATTATTGAGTAAATTTGTGACGAGTTTCTGCGGAATGCATAAATACGAGTAAGAGCCTACATCCTTAAAATGCGTTTGCTTAAATGGTCAAAGAAATAATGAATATTATCATGGCTAATGTGAAACGAATATATTATTAAACATAAGATTCAATACTTCAGTGAAATAAGCATTAACCGATCCAGATCTGGATTGGGATATTAGACACTTCTATATGTCGTAGCTGTTTCATTTCAGCTCCCTTAGAGTAAAAACCCTTTTAAAAGGCACTGCGTCCCATATATGTCTTTGTTGTCGGGTAGAAGCTCTGGAGAGCTGAAGGAGACTTATGGGATTTTAATAACCGAGACTCGTAGGAGGGTTTCGCCGGGCATCGAGTCCTGCCTCAGTCGCTGTAAGTGATAAACCGAGAGTAACTTATGAACTTCTGTTTTAATTTTCAAAATTTCTCCATTAAAGGTTTCAAGGTAATAGGTAAAAATAAAATGTATTGTAATATTTTTCTTGTTATTCTAAGTGTGGTTATTAGCTAATTCACTATAGTGACCAGTCAATAAGAAATGAAATGTACAGTATTTGTCAAAGTTTGATTGAGTTCCTATGGCAAATATAAAGGGATATTCGAAAGTGTATTCAGGTCCGGTATATTACCAGCAAGTGAAATTGTATTTTAGTTGGGAGAATTATAAGGCATTGCAAACCGGTACAATGACTTAGAGTAAGAAATTATTTGTCTTTATAAATTTAATAAATGTACTTTTTGTTTAAAAAGCTGCATTTTCTTCAGGAATTCGAACTGATTTATTGTGATCATTTTAAAATCACTTACGGGATTCGGAATAATTCAATTCAGATTTACTGACTACAGGATCACGGTATTTGATAATCTAATGGGTTATCGATCTCATGTAAACTTCTAGTTATTCATTAAGTTGTAAATCGAATACTTGTTGAGGTCTGACCTAATAAAAATTACAGATGGAGGTGTATATCAGGCAATTAACCGCCGATGGCTGTATAACAGAGATGCAGCTTATGTAAATGTAAAACAGCGATGCAGCGTATGTACATGTAAAACAGCGATGCAGCGTATGTATGTACATGTAAAACAGCAATGCAGCGTGTGTAAATGTAAAACAGTGATGCAGCGTATGCATGTAGATGTAAAACAGCAATTCTCTGTCGATAGCTGTAAGAAGTGGCAATCATTTTTCGATTAATGCATAACGACAATTCACCGTAAATGGATGAAAGACAGAAATGCACTGCCGACTAATAGCACTTTCTGTAACTAATCTATGACCCTTCTAGATACCTAATCTGCACTCACCATCCTCTTGATTTAAAGGTGTTTTATTACCGGGTTTTAGCTGAAGTGGCCGCTCGATGATTGACGCGCCTCGTCCTGTGATGCACCGCGCCTCACAATAAGTTGAATAACTATCGCTGTAAGACCCTTGTTTGTTATTTATTCCATAGTGCATTAATGGTTTATTTAGGAAGGGGTTGTCTGTTACTGCGTTTTGCTCGATACAAGAGTTAACTTACATGACACTTTTTTTTATTGCTTCTTGTAACTTATCCTCCAATATGTTGTTTATCGAAATATATTGTTTATCTCATATTGTCAGGTTATGAATGAAAATACTTGTATAGTTGGACAGATGTTGTTCTCTATTGCCAATTTTATTAATAAACTAGAAGCACATTTCATTCAGAATTATTATTTACTTATTTAGCACAGGCAAATTACAATAATTTCAAAACACATCAAAAGAAGAAAAAGAAAATTCTTAATAATAGTAATCATCAGGTTTTAGTTAATTTTCATTCATCAAATTATGCACGTTTACTTTACAGCGCTTTTATCATTGAAGGGACAAATTTGCAACCATTAATTTACGGTACCTTTTCTACGTTTCTTTATTTATCTTATGATTTCTTCCGCTTGCTGTTTCGCAAGTAAACTTCGAACAGAAAAATGTGAAGTTATGTAAGACTGGCAAGCCCAGTCTTTCCGTACCTCGGCCTTTTTTGTATCGTTGAGATGCAATTTTATCGGTTGAGATAAATACTCATGGCTGGACGATGGCAAGGAAGACAATAGACTGACTTAGATCCCATCCATGAGAACTGAATAAGTCGCGTTGTCAACACACGCGTTGCCAACACACACGCGTTGCCAACACACACGCGTTGCCAACACGCGCGTTGCCAACACACGCGTTGCCAACACACACGCGTTGCCAACACAAAAAAGCGACGAACAAAACAGGTCCAAGAACGCTTCCTTGCGGTACGCCACTGCGCACAGTTACCCAGTCTGATACGGTTCCGTTAATGCTGACATGTTGTCTTCTGCCTACTAGGAAATTCCTGATCCATTGGAGTACATTTCCCTCTATTCCCAAAGAATTAACTTTACGTAACAGTCGCTCATGCGGGACACTATCAAATGCCTTGGCAAAATCGAGGTACAGTGCATCCACTGGCACCCTTTCGTCCAGCAGGCGAGTCCAATTATTCAAGGTAGACAGGAGATTAGTGGTGCATGATCTGCCTGCAATAAAGCCACGCTGATAGTCTGATAGAAGATGGTTAACAGTCAACTGATCTATAATCCTATCCCTCATAACCGATTCCATCACCTTACACACAACACTTGTGAGACTTACAGGACGGTAGTTACCTGGGTTACTCCTGTCACCTTTTTTGAACAGGGGTGTCGCTTGGGCTTCTTTCCAGTCGGCCGGCAAGGTTCCTTCGATTAAGGTTTTTCGAAAGAAGTTGGTGATCAATTAAATTTCCTGATAAATTACTTCCAGTAATAATCAGGTACAACTGAGATTTTTTGATTATTCATGATGTAGAAATACTGGCTCAGAAACAAAAACTTTCATTAATGCGTTATTTTGATGCATTTTTTTTATCCTAATGCATTATTTTGAATGACAATTTATGGCAAGTTGTTGCCAAAATTCATATACAAGAAGACTAGCTCGCAACATATGTTTTTTTCCTTAGAAAAATCGACTTGAGTGGTAATATGCACTGAAAACTAATCGGAATGGGCAGGCAGGGCTAAAGTATTGCCGATGATACAGACATTCTATTAGTGCATGGTTATTGCGTGAAAACTCAGCAGGTTAAGGCGATACGACCAAGAAAATTGGTTGGCAAACCCTGCATTTGAATTGAAAGGTTTGATAACGTCATTAGTTTACACCATTTTTATAATATTATTGGTTTAAGTAATCATATCAGTTGAAGCACAACGTGATCCCAGCGTTGATCACTAAAAGAAAGGCTGCCTCAAGCTTCAGTCAATATCATATGACTTGCTATACATAAAAGATCAGTTCGAATTGATATAGAATTCCGATTTTAGACGCGTATCTACTATACAAGGTTGGTGTCCATCACAATCTCAAGTTCCGAATGGTGGTCCTTTCCTATTACGAAATGTAGTGCGGAGGCTGGGGCGAATAACCTCGATGGATATTTCCAATGCCGGGTTAGAACCTTTGTGCGCGGGAAAAAGTCTAGAGACCACGTATAAAACACGTGTGAAATATTTTTAGAATTTTTTTAAAAATTCGTTAAAACGTAGTGAAAATAAAAGAAAAATGTGTGAAAAATTATTTGAGATGACAAAAAAAAAAAGAGTTGAACATGTAAAAAACCGAAGAAGATTTTTGGTTAAAATTATTTACGAAAAGTTGTCAAAAATATATGAAAAACCTAGTAAAACAAAATAAAATGCATGGTATATATATATATATATATATATATTGGTGTAGTTAGGCAGAAGATTTTCTCTTATGCAAGTTTGATTGAAGACCAGAGCATGCTTTTTATTAACAATCTTCTTGTTCGTTTTTTCAATCGATCTCCCGACGCCAGCAAGAAATTTAGTTCGACTCATTGAAAAAACGAACAAGAAGATTGTTAATAAAAAGCATGCTCTGGTCTTCAATCAAACTTGCATAAGATATATATATATATATATAATTTAAACATGTTGGGAAAATTTTATATGATACGAGTAGAAAATAAATGAGAAATAAAATGTAAATCGACATCAATGAGCAAAAAATGCTCATATTTTATGGAACCTGTATCAAAACTAAATTAAAAAATGATTATAATAAGGATAATAATGTAAAATAATACGTACGAATGAATGAATAATTCTAGTCATCACGTAATAAATATTACGATAAATATAAAGTTGCATGAGTAATGTGTAAACATAGTATGGAGCTTGTAGCTGAAGGAATTTAAGGTATTCTCTATATATTTGTAGAATATTCAAGAGTCGTTCGAAAAACCAACAAAATAGATTCCCTTAATGCATAAACACTCCAGTTCTTGAGTTTATTTGAAATTTATGCTATATTTGTTTGTATGAGCGAATAAAATACGGCAGATTCAACCGCGTTGCCAAGTATCGAACGACATAAATAACATGTACAGCCGCTGTACATAAATCTTTCGACATTCAGGGACAAAGTTAAGCTTTGGTTATTGATGGACAAAGTTAAGTTTTGGTTAATGAGGGACAAAGTTAAGTTTTGGTTAATGAGGGACAAAGCTAAGCTTTGGTTATTGAGGGACAAAGTTAAGCTTTGGTTACTGAGAGGCAAAGTTAAGATTTGGTTATTGAGGGACAAAGTTAAGTTTTGGTTATTGAGGGACAAAGTTAAGTTTTGGTCATTGAGGGACAAAGTTAGTTATAGTTATTGAGGGACAAAGTTAACTTTTTGTTATTGGACAAAGTTAACGAATGGAAAGGACGAACCTTAAAAGCCGACGGAAAATTATTAGCCGACTTGTGAACGATTAAAGTATAGTTTTAAAATATTCTACCTTATGTTTAGGTTTATGTTATTTGCAACAGTCCATTTTAACTTCCCAATTACATGAATAAAAAAGTTTGTTAACTCAATACCTATTATTATATGAATGACGAAATAGAGCACAGTCTCTAGCACTACACCAACAATTGATGCATCTGCTTCAGGAAAATATGGCTGATCAAATAAAGCACAGTCTCTGTAACATTTCAGCTACACTTAATGCATCTGATTCAGGTAACTATGGCTGATCAAATGAAGCACAGTCTCTAGCACTACACCAACAACTAATGCATCTGCTTCAGGAATATATAACCGATCAAATGAAGCACAGTCTCCAACATTTCAGCTACAACTAATGCATCTGCTTCAGGAATACATGACTGATCAAATGAAGCACAGTCTCTAACATTTCAGCTACAATTGATGTATCTGCTTCTAGCCATGGCCGGTGAATGCAGTCTGTACAGACGCTGAATGCCTCATGAGAACATCAGAAAGCTCGCTGGCGCTCTTTGCGGCGCTCTTAGTTCCTCATAATTCATTCAACAGCTTCAGAATACCGGCCAAGTTAAGGGCTACCTCATGCCAGTCTTTGCGGTGCTCTTAGTTCCTCAAAGTCCACCCCATGGTCTGCGATTACGCATGTGAACCACGTTTATCCAGCGCTCCAGTCCACCCCATGGTCTGCGATTACGCATGTGAACCACGTCCACCCAGCGCTCCAATAATAAATGTCTCTTGGTCTGCGCTTAAAATCTGTACGCAGAATGAGTTTGGCGTCTTTAAATATTGCAGAGATGCTTTACATTCTAGTTCAAATACTACCCGTTCATGAATGTTATATTATCAGTGATATCAATTATCATTTTTCGATATAGTTTGGTAATAAATAATTGTAAAGGTATTCGATGCAATTATAATTCTTCAGTACCTCAATTTTATTTCAGAATTGCTAAGATTTATATGTAATAAACCATTAATTTAATCACCATGTTGCAATGCATAACGTTTGCTCAACAAATTTCAGTTAAATAATTGCTATTGGCGACGCATTTGCGGTGTTGATGCAATTCCTAAACTAATAAATTCAATGCTTGAACAAATTCTTTCGTTAATTAATTTAACTGATAAGTATCAGGGAGCCCATTTTATTTCCGTCTCTAGGTGTATTTTGATGGGAAATGAACAAACGACCGCTAAGAATTGCTCTTAATTGAACTACTTTACGGATGCGTCATCAAAGCGAATAGGATCATTTGCGCATTTATCCGGCTACTTAGAACAAACTCCGGAAATTTAATGAGCTGTCGCGGGCAGCCCCTCCACTCAATTAATTTTTTGTAAAACTTCCGGAGGCGCACGAGAAATTGTGCAGAAATTAGCGTCTTGGCGGTGAGAAGCGACGGCGAGAATGCAGGAGGATCGTTGGTTGACCCGCCAAAAAACGTCGAATTTCGGTGAAGTGAAGTTGGCAAGTTTTGATGTTGACACTCGGGCACTTTGCAACAGTGTGGTAATGTTGCCTGTCATTTGAGCCCAGGAATGATTTTAAGTTAGATAAATTTATTTGATTTATTAACGCATTCATTTCAGAGCACAGGAGAAATTTTCGATTCAGAGCAAAAATAATCAAACTCAAACGAGGTATCTGAAAAAATTTTTTGTGCGTAGTTTACTTTTTACCTATAGAAAAATATTGATTTTTTACAATTATAATCAATTAACGTCTAATCTATGGCAAAGTTCTTAATTACGCTAAATCGAGCTCGAAATAACAATTAGATTTTTCCATTTTTCAGCTTCGCAAATTTTTGAAAGGGTGGCAAATTGGTGGCAATTCCACGGGAAATTTTTTTTGCTGCGATTTAAAAATTTGCTTCGAGTGATCACCTTATTTTTGCTTGTTAGAACTAGCCTTACATTTTTCCTTTATAGTGCTCCCTTTAACCAAGATAGCAGACAAAAAAAACGATCGTTAAGGTGAATTTTATGTCGCTGCGAGTGTTCAATCAATCAACATGGCGCCAGACTCGACTTTTCGAGGTAAAATTCATTGATCCGGTTGACTTCACTTCAGTGATTTATTAGTTTTCAGAACTATACACCAAGAATATGAAAAAAATATGAGTATAAAGTTATTATAGACTCATTTCATTTCATCTCAGTACATGGCCGGTAAATGTCACCTGCTTTCGATATGAGTATCAGGATACAAATTCTCACTCAATAATCTCTGCGTTTGAAGTCGAGCAAGCCACTACGTCTATTTCATCCTAATCTCCTTTCTAATTCACTGGTAAAGATTCACGCCGTCTCCGTCAAACAGGCAGTGTTGCAACTGCCAATACTCGGGCTGGCCTGCGGTCCAATTGCCGCAGCAAATCGCTGCTGGCCGGCAGACGTCCCTTGTAGGCTCTCGTCCAAGCCAAGCTCGGACAGTTGGGCTTCATCAAAGAAGGATTTGGACTCAATTGCTGCAAGAGTTGTTGCCGAGGTCCGGTTACTTTAGATGAAATTTAAATGTAGCATTTAAGAATCAATTGGTCAGCTTATGTTTCGTCATTTACGCGCTACATGTAGTGTTCTTAGTTTGGCATTCAGTTAGATAGCCGATTTTAAATAAGGGATAATTGAGGAAGCCTAATGAGTTTTACTGATGAAATAAAAATTTATTAATAGAAACTTGAATCATGCTATAAAAATCCACATCTCCACTTTAGATGGCCAAATATTATAATTGTTAATTTTTTCGGTGATCCCAACAACGCTGCCGTCGCCTTAAGATATCAACGGGAGCAAAAAGGATGGCGGCGGCTCCTGGAGATCTTCAAGAATTTCCCCAGAAAATATCCCTTGAAAGTTGACTAGCCCATAAAGATCAGCCCCGCCATTGAGGTTGTAGAGGAAATAGATTTATTCGTGTATATATAGACATAAGTAGCAATGTATTAGGTATTAGGATTTTGATTTTTCATTTTTAGTTTTCAATTACCTTAGCCGTGACCTCAAGCAACATTGCGCGTTTTACCTGTCATTGTGTCTTGTGTTCTTGCCGTTGAGGTACGTTAATCGATAGCTCTGTGATTATATTTGTGTTTGTTCAATTTTAGAAGTGAATAGTTTCATGTTATTGATTATTTGTGCGTGTTAATTTGTTTGTTTATTATATATTCATTATCTACTTAGTTATTTCAAGCGTTATTTTTGTTCTATTTCAGGAAGGCCTCGATGTTCGAACTCGATATTTGGACTTGACTATTTAACTTTGAAGTGAAATGAAAGTGATTGAAACGCACGGTTAAAGTCAAGTTAAAGTGAGGTTATATATAGGATTAGGGTGTTAGGTTCGTTGTGTTTCTATTTATTCATCCTTAATTATATTTACTTTCAACTGCTTATTTATTGAAAATCCTTGGTCTTGAAAAAGTGCTTGAAGTCTTGAACGATCACGTGCTATGTGTCGGGGAGACGTCAATTTAGTAAGAGATAGTCCCCCAACAAGGTTGTCTTTCCTCTGGGGCGCTATAGAACGGGCGTCATTGTGTATCTTTTTGAGCTCTCAATACCATCGAGGTGATATCGATAAGAAATTATTCAATGCCCTAATATGCATCGGGACTGCAGGCTGGATCTTGTCAGTTACTTGAAATGCAAAAATCTGAGTAAGTGGTGACAGTATTTCTCGGGGTAAGAGGATAAATTCTTGTTCTTTCAGCCATGATTAAAATGTTTGCTCAATTACAGCAAATCATCGTAACTACAATCTAGTTATTTTCATGATTTTCCTATAAACTCTCGACGATTACTAAACAACAACATTTAAACATTAAATGTTTAAACATTTGAAAATTGTGCCTTTTAAAAAAAGTTATTGGCGTAACTATTACTAACAGAGATAATAATTTTAGCAATGATTTAAAATATTTGTTTTTTTGAGCTAGCAGAGTTCCCTGTCTAATGTTAAAATCATGTCATAAACTTCATCACCGTAGGGACTAGGCATGCCGCATATATGAATGTATACTAGGTATGGAGTTTTTGCTATCCTCTCACCATTAACAAATTAAACCCATCTTTGGGTAGGCAATGGTAGGCCGACGGTGAATAATCCAAGTAGGGTTTTAGTTGTAGGCGCAGAAAAGAGAAATCCACCGGGAAATGGACTAAGGGAAATTGAATTTCATTCGAGTCTGGCGACGAAAAAATGGTAAATTGCATGAGGTATTTTAGTGCTGCGAGTCCTGGTCCAACAACAGCAATGTTCGTGCTCGCCGTGTAGCACTTTCTGAGAACCTATACACTCATGGCACGCACTTAAGCCGTTCTTTTGACGAGAATAATATCATTACTTGAGGGATATCCTAAAGATAATAATATGATATTTGGAGCACATTTTGATATTAATTTAATTTTACTCCTGAGACGTCATATTTTTTGAGCTGGTTGCACGAAACTTGAGAATCGATTAAGACTAAAAATAGATTTAAATTGAAGCGACTTTCACATGATGGTCTGCCATATAATTTGTAAATTGCGGTAAGTTAATAATTTCCTTAAAAACAACATTAATTTATTATAGTTTGAAACAAAAACAAGCTCATCATGATAATCGAACGGAAACAATTAACATGAATAACCTTTCGACCGAAACGATCCCGGAACTCTTTATATTTAATCATTGTTTAATAGACCGCAATTTCACCAGATCTTCAGACCAAATAAAAAATAGACACGCACAATGCACCACAATGTCAATGTACTTCATTTAATCGCGCCTCAAAAATCAGAACCGTGCGATGTTTGTGAGGCGTTGGTCCGATATGAACACTTTCTGAACCCCCTCCCTCCCCCTAACAATTTATGCTAAACCAACAAAGCCGGTGGCATACAAAGTGCAAGCTGATCTGGAAGAAAACAAGCAAAAAGCCTTCACATTAAGTTCGTAAGCGTTTCTTGGAGTGTGTAACATGATGCTTCTATCGCATTCAAATAATTTAAATTTTCAATATTAGAGACAATCATGATATTTGCGAAGCGCAAACCGTTAGGGACTTTGTGACGAGTAACTTCAGTGCATAATAATGAATAGTTTGTATAAAATGCAAAAAAAATTTGAATTATTCATCACTGACGACCGCATGCAAGCAGTGAAAGATTTTATCCACTGAGTTGACCACGCAAGTGGTCAACTCAGTATATTACAAATTCAAGTATATTACAAATGAATATGCTGCGCCACGAAATTTCTTACTTATTTCCTAGCAATACTTTTTATTGATCGAAATACACAATGAAACAAATTATTTTATGTAAGGAAAGGCAAGGCAAGAACTGCTTGCTTTTAAATATAAAGCAATGCATTTTACGATCGCTTTGGCATATCGCTGTTGATGAGTGGCCTTTAAGTGAACTGCTTCAATATTATATGACCGGTGAGCGAAATATTAGAGAAAACTTGAAATCCTTGAATTATTTTATAATTAAAAATAGGTAGTAACAAATGCATTGATGTGTTAGCTAAATATTAATTCACAAATTATGAACGCAACATTTTGCTGGTCAAAAATTGACTTGGTAGTCTTGCCGGGAGCTCAGTGTGTTATCGACCAAGTGAGAAACTCGCTGGTGGTCGCATTTATGGAGTAGACTTCGTTGTAAGTATAGAAACTTTGGAGGGATATTTTGTGCAGTTTTGTTAACAGGCTAATTTAAATTAATTTGAAAATAAGTTAATGTTAAAATGCATATCATTTGAATCTTTATATTTTTGAAAATAAATAATAACTAATGCATAACGTGCTGATATGTGTTGTCAATGTACGGGTAATTCCAATAATCTGATGCTCGAGACAAGGATGCGAAATAATCCTTGGGTGCCATCATATTCAATTACTTTTGCATCAAACGTAAAAGTTGTGCACCTCTGGAATAAAAAGCATGTTAATCTTCAAAATATAAGTTTGACACTTTTTCGTGAACTTGAATGCACTGCACTATAAACTGCAATTAATAATTGCTAAACTAAGTTATTTTACACTAATCGACGGCACTTTGATCATAATAAACTGAGGAAGAACACTTCGCTGAAAAGCATTACAAAATTCCTTAAGCGAACGGGTGGAATCAAACTACAGGCCGCTGCATGAGAAGCAACAGAGTGTAAAGTAAGTCACGGCAGCTGGGGCAGATCGCTGCGAGGAAGCTGGTCGAGCATTGAAACGCTTACTAATTAGTTCCCTTGAAAGAGAATACATTACGCCTTACTGATCCTTAGACGTCGCGACCGTGCAACTAACTACAGAATTTCTAGGCACATTCCAAGCCCGTTATGCAGCTTGTGCGCAGAATTCCCTGCCTCCAAAATCAGGGATTTGTGAGGCTGAAATTTTATAAAGGAATGTTGGCGCACTTGCAGTCGCAGAATTTCCAACAACAGTTTCAATCAAGAAAAAATTTGGATTTTTGGAATGTCTGTAGCGGGTTTACGACACAATCAGTTTATTGTGGCGAAGGCACTTCGAGTCTCTGCCTACTTACGAATTCAACCAACCTAATAGAAAAGTTGCGAGCTATAATTTCCCTCGAAGATACATGCAATACTTGCTGTAATTTGATCCCCACAGTTCGTGTTTATGCACGTGAAATAAAAAATATGACTAAATGGAGAGTACCTGGCTGTATGGGATCAGAGTTTCTTGTTCGATGCGAACACAGTGCGAATAAATGCAAACACGACGTAATCTGTGAGAGAAAACTGAGCGCATTCTGTGATTATGCCTTTGTTTTGTTGATTTGTTGAGCTACATATATATTATATAAAATTTTGAGCTCTAATTAGGTCATAGAAATATTATATAGTGTAAAAGCGAGCAACGGACACAAAATTTTCTTAATTCTTTGAAGCAGTCGAATTTAAAGACAAAAGACACCGTTTGAATGAAAGGAGAAAGTTATTGGGTTATACAGTATATATTTCTATATTAAATAAATATATGTATAAAAGAAACATGAATTGATTAAAGGTTGGGAAACCGGACCCCGACGACCAGAAATTAAACACAATAACTTTATCCCTTCATTTAAACGATGGATTGTCCCTGAAGCAGTCTTTAATTTTGACTGCTTCACAGGGACAAGCAAATTTTGTGTCCGTTGCTCGCCTATACACTATGTAATATTTCTATGACCTAATTAAAGCTCAAAATATTATATGATAAAGTGAAGTTTACGACATGGAGCACAAACCACGAATGGATTGTTATACTGGCGGTGTAATCGGTACAGCGATCACGCTCCTAACACAAGCTCTGGAAAAACTCGGAGTTGTCTTATTATATAAGAAAATTTCCACCGGATTTTACAACTATTAATTTATTATGGAATAAATTTTTTAATCCGTTTTCAGTATTGTTAGCATGAGTGAAGCTGACACTCTGAATTATAAAACATTTGTTGTATTTTGTTGCGACAATATATTTTGAATGAATTGTCCACATCAGCAACCAGTTAGAGCGGTTTTGGCATGCAATATAATGTCCCCGCTATAATGTGACCGCGTCATGAGAGATGAGAAAGCAGAGCAAAATCGTACCCTGCAAATGGCCGTTAGCCACGAAATCTTATCCGGAAATTATCGACAATGGCCCCCATCAGCCGTTATTTGTATCCAAACTTGGGCACTGGACATTAATGAACCTTTCTATTTTCCGACATTTTCTGACAGATTTTGGGAGGTAGTTTAAACTGCCTGCAAAAGAGCTGATCGCATCCAAATTGCTTCTATGTGGTCAGTAACAGAAAAAGACGACAAATTAAAAGCATTCAGTCAACTTCCACATAAACTTTTCCCGTCCTGCAATTTTCGAGCTCTGGCATGAATAGTTGACAAAATTCAGCAGATGAATATATCGGCATAACATTAGATGTACTGTATAACTTAACTTTGTACCTCAGTAGGATCTTTACTACGAATAAGAATAAATAATTTGGCACTCATGGAAAATGTTTTTGTTCGTCGATGATATAAAACTAAGTTTCCTTTATTATTCATCAAATTCGTGGAAATTGGAAGCAATAAAAATTAAGGGGATGCAGGGATGTTCCAAGGGGATAGGAAAATCCAGGGAATTTTGTTTGATCCGAAGAATGGAGTTTTGCTCTCAGTTGTCTTGTCCCTTCTGGAAAAGTTTTCAATTTGTAATGTTTTTTAATGCTCGACCATCGAGGAAAAACCAATAATGATCTTCCAAATAAGTTGCTTCTCTGATTTAAAAACAATTATTTCTCGACAATTCGAAGGATCGGAACGGAAATCAAAATGGAACAAGTCTGTGGCGCAGCGATACAGGAGAGATTACTCAAATTTCTTCGAAACTTTATGTAAATATTGGAAGCCTTTTTTTCTAGTCTCGCGATCGCTATTGAACAATTTCTTGTCCATGGCTTATTATCTCAAAGATTTTGTTCATGGTAAAAAATTCAGTCATTTTTCGTAGTTTTGAATTAAGACCACACGGCTCACTCGGCTGTTGGCGATAAGTGGGCAAAATTCTTTACGATTTCATCCCAGTCTTGCTTGCCTTGTGTAAGATCTTGTGAATTTTCAGGTGAAAATTTCAAGCTGACAAAAATGGCTCGACACATTTGGAGCCTCGAGGCAAATCTGGATAAGCTTTCCTGGATTTGCCAAGATCTGGATACTCCTTTCAAGTTCGCTGCTTCCCGCCTCAATATTTAACATGGATTGAGCGAACGGATGCACCCATGGTTGAATTAATACATGCACCCATCAAACTTCAGCCGAGCATTAATAACTGAAACCATTGATTCATTATGAAAAAAATTTCAAAGCGGCTTTGACGTTTCGTGTCGGATAGCTTTGATGCTGCCTTACCCTGAACCATGAAATGGATGAAAATATATTGGAAATTCTCATTAAATATCGAGAGGAAATATGGCCAGCCAGAATTTCGTTTAATATTATCGACCCTAATTATAAAATCATTGAATTAATTAGTCCCATAATCAGCTGCATACACTGAGAGTGAGCACCCCGAACTCAATTCACGTCGCAAAAATCAACCCATGCGCTGAAATTATTCAGCAGTCAAATGGGGAGTAACTCCAGGATTTCTGCTTGTAATCAAATCATTAGAAAATGATATGGTGGCTCATAGTGTGAATTATTGAGTAAATTTGTGACGAATTTCTGCGGAATGCTTGAATACGAGTAAGAGCCTACATCCTTAAAATGCGTTTGCTTAAATGACCAAAACAATAATGAATGTTGTCTTGGCTAATGTGAAACGAATATATTATTAAACATAAGATTCAATGCTTCAGTGAAATAAGCATTAATCGATCCAGATTTAAATTAGGATACTAGACCCATCAATACGTCGTAGCCGTTTCATTTCAGTTCCCTAAGAGTAAAGCTCTTTTAAAAGCCACTGCGTCCCATACATGTCTTTGTTGTCAGGTCGAAGCTCCGGTGAGCTGGAGGAGACTTATGGGATTTTAATAACCGAGACTCGTAGGAGGGTTTCGCCGTGCATCGAGTCCTGCGTCAGTTGCTGTAAGTGATAAACCGAGAGTAACTTATGAACTTATATTTTAATTTAAAAAATTTCTCTTTTTAAAGGGTTCAAGCTAATAGGTAAAAATAAAAGGAATTGGAATATTTTTCTTGTGATTCTGTCTTTATTAGCAAATTCACTATAGTGACAAGTCAATAAGAGATGAAAATATGTACTTGTCAAAGTTTGATTGAGTTCCTACGATAAATACAGATGGGATATTTAAAAGTGCATCCAGGCCCAGTATATTAGCTGCAATTGAAATAATATTTTAATTGGGAGAATCATACGGCATTGCAAACCGGGGGTAGGACTTAGAATAAAAAATTATTTGTCTTTATAGATTAAATAATATAGATACAATAAAAAATTATAAATGCAAGATAGAAATGTATTGCCGACTAATAGCACTTTCTGCAACTAATCTATGACCCTTCCAGATACCTAATCTGCTCTCACCATCCTCTCAACCTCTCAATTTAGCGGCGTTTTACTGTCGAGTTTACCTGAAGTGGCCGCTCGATGATGTGCCGCGCCCGACAACAACCATCGCTGTAAGACCTTTAATTGTTTGTTATTCTCCTGTACATTGGTTTATTTAGGAAGGGGTTGTCTGTTAAGGAAAGTTTTACTCGATACCAGATATTAACTTTCCCGACAATTTTTCATTGACTCCTGTAACTTATCCATCAATTGTTGTTTATCGAAAAATTGTTTATATCATATTGTCAGGTTATGAATGAGAATATTATATATAGTTGAACAGACGTTGTTCTCTGTTGTCAGTTTAATAAATAAACTAGAAGCACATTTCATTGAAGATTATTATTTACTTATTCAGCATACACGAATTAAATTAATTTCAAAACACATCAAAAGAAGAAAAAAATCTTAATAATAGTAGAAATCTGGTTTTAACTAAAATTTGCATCCATCGAAGAATGCACGTTTACTTTACTACGCTTTTATCATTGAATGGACAAATATGCAACCATTTTTATACGCAATACTTTCTACGTTCTTCTGTTTGATCATTTATTTTTGAAGCAACACAGATTTCCTTCCTTCTGCTTACTGTTTCGCAAGAAAATTTAGAATAGAAAAACGTGAAGTTATGTTAGACTGGCAAGCCAAGTTTCTCAGTACCTCGGTCTTTTTTGTATCGTTGAGATGCAATTTTATCGGTTGAGATAAATACTCTTGGCTGGACGATGGCCAGAAGACAATAGACTGACTTAGATCCCATCCATGAGAACTGAATAAGTCGCGTTGCCAACACACGCGTTGCCAACACACACGCGTTGCCAACACAACCGCGTTGCCAACACAACCGCGTTGCCAACACACACGCGTTGTCAACACACACGCGTTGTCAACACACACGCGTTGCCAACACACACGCGTTGCTAACACACACGCGTTGCCAACACAATATGTCAGGACTAGACGCGGCTGTCGACTCGTACACTAGGTAGAAGACTCGACATATGCAGCGGTATATGTCAGGACTAGACGCGGCTGTCGACTTGTACACTAGGTAGAAGACTCGGCACATGCAGCGGTATATGTCAGGACTAGACGCGGCTGTCGACTTGTACACAAGGTAAAAGACCAATATAGCTTAATATAGCTTAATAAATAGCTTAAAAGACATATAGCGTATTCAATGTCGGTTTGAATGGGGCTGGTGAAAAGACCAGTTTAGACCTCAAATAAACAAGTCACGACTGTAAATTAATATTGTATCGTGTTTCTGACCAGATATGTCCAAAGCCGAAAGGTCCTGTAGAATATTGCACTATTCTGTGTAATTTTGTACTCTCCTGTACTGTACTGTGCTGTTCTGTATTGTATTGCACTTTATGGAATTGCTCTTTACTGTGCTGTACGGCGATACACTGTACTGCAATGCAATGCAATATATTGCACAGTTATGTAGTGTACAGTACAGAAATATTGCAGTGGAAAGCGATTGAGTCAGTGTGCAGTACACGTGACGGCAATGAAGCACAAACTGATTGTCTGAAAATATGTAACTTTTTCTCATCAGTTTAAATTACAGAGCGCTGTTGACGTGTAATGAATAATTTTTTTATGATTTCAAATTGAATTTTTAAAATTTATTTATCTGATTTTATCTGATAAAATTTATTTATCTGATTTATTTATCTGAATTTTTATCTGATAAAATGCATATTATATAACCTCCTATATCGGGATCATCTTGATCTCCCATATATCATCTGGAAATGTATATTTAATTGGGGATGTATTTCTTAATGAAAAAGTGTACTTGGGAATTCAAGATATTTTTTTGCCCCAGAAACCATAAGCTTCCTTCCAGGTATTGCAGAGCTAGCGCTGTGACGACATAAATTTTATTGGCCGGGATATTGCCTAAACTTCTTAGATGTTTTGCAAAGTTGTTCACTTAGAAAGTCCGTAATTGCCTCAGTACAAGATAGGTTCTTTCATGACAGTTGCCGCGGGACATTTCTTCACGTAAATAATCGATAATATTATAAAAAGGGCTGTCCAACTTACTGCTGTAGCAATAATTTAATATCGACTTTGAACTTAAAAAAATTAATAAAAACATTCAACTAAGGCCTTTTGTTGTCACAGTTAAAATGTGTCAAAAAAAAAAACAAATTATAATTGTGTGTACCAGCATCCTAACACTAGTTATGAAATGGAACTGGATCTATTACTATTATTTTACCTAGCAGCAATAATTATGTGGAAGCATTTTATTGTCTATGTTCAATTTCCACCAGCAACAACAAGATCTGAAGTCAACATCCCAGTTCAACATGCAGCCTATATGACCGTTCAGCATGCAGCCCACATGACAGTTCAACATGCAGCCCACATGACCGTTCAACATGCAGCCCACATGACCGTTCAACATGCAGCCCACATGACAGTTCAACATGCAGCCCACATGACCGTTCAACATGCAGCCCACATGACCGTTCAACATGCAGACAACATCCCCATTAAACATTTAACGCACATGACCGTTGAACATGCAGACCAAATTGAAGTTAAAAAATGACATCCAACCTGAGAAATGAGCAGTTATAAGAACAAAGACATTCAAGTGATTATTTTAAATTTAAAAGTTTGATATGACGCTAAAACGATCCTGAATAATATTCACAAAATGTAGCGTTTGCCCAGATAAAATGCAGCAATAATGGTGAACCAGCATCACAAATACCACGAAGAATTTCCTATTTTCGAGCATCTCGTTGAATATGCGAGCCGTTATCCCGAGACGAATTTAATTTGGCCGACCCGGTAATGTGAGGGATTTTGGGGCGACTCTAAAACGACTCTAGGGCGGCTCTAGGATGGTTTGAGGTGTCTAGGGAGCGGCACTTGGATGAATTTAGGGCGACTCTAGGGTGACTCAGGAGAGGCATTTGGATCCTTTAGGGCGACTCAGGAGCTGCATTTTGACGGCTTAAGAGTAGCTCTAGGGCGACTCTGGAGAGACACTTGGATGGTTTTAAGGCGACTCAAGGGCGACTCAAGAGCAATTCAGAAGAGGCTCTAGGGCAGTTTAGAGTGGATCTAGGGCGTCTCTAGGGCGGCTCTCGGACGGCTCTTGAGTGGCTGGCGGTGTGAGCGTAGAGGCGCAGCGAAACTGAAAGCATTCCAGTGACGGTATGTGAATTGAGTTACCAAGAGAGTCTTCAACCCTGCAAGAAAACCTAATGCAGTGCAGCAACGGCACCAAAATGACTCGGATATCAAGTTGGAAGTCCATACATCTGAGTTTATGCTACTTACGATATTTCGAACGTTAAAAGTAACTAGTTCCTCGCTTGAGCTATGAAAACATTATATTGTGATAATAAATTCAACGTGCAACAGCTGAGTGGACAAATTACCTTAAAGTTATGTAGTGGTAGATCAGTTGGCTAGACGGATTCTCCTGTTCGAATTTCACCACCTATAAAGCGTTTCATAGAAAATTTCTTACACCTGTTGTTTTCACTCCCAATGACACGTTCCCTAGATGGTTTCTTGCACCCAGTATTCACTCCAAACAACACTTTCCCAAACGGTTTTACGCATCCAATATTTACTCCCATTAATACGTTCCTGTAAACGGTTCCTTTTATCCAGTATTTACTCAAAATGACACGTTCTTTAGACGTTTTCTTGCCTCCAGTATTGCCCCCACTCACACTTTCCCTAGACGATTTCTTGCACCCATACACAGCAATGTCACGTTGCCGCTGCTAGGGAGAAAGCTCTGCTGCTTGTTATTTTTTACCCTAACGCAGGACAGCGCGTGCTGGGCAAGTTAGCCTGCGATGCTGCCAAGCTAATGTCGTCTGAGGGGATTTAAGAAGAAAAAATCTAAAGAGGACACTAAATCTAAATCTAACTTTCAAACTTCCGGGAAGTTTGAGTGCAGGTGACTTTGGCACCAATATTTTTCACGAAACGTTTCACTTTTGGTTTACGACCTGCGGCGGCCGGAAGAAATGGTCGACGAAACAGTGACTCTTGAAAACTGGAGGCAGAATTTCGAAGAATGACGGCGACGGTTGTAAGCTCCGTGAGAACCAGAAATTCGGTTTAATGTTCTTGATTTACGGGTTAAGCTTAGCACAAGGGAAATAATTTCCGAATTTTTAAAATGATATACGACCACTGCGGATTTCGAAATCAAATGTATGTACGATCAACATCAAAATTAATGTGAAGGTTGTGAAATAATGTAATCATTGATGTTGATCATGCTTCAATTTAAGGCAACTACAATAATTAAAAATGCTTCTAATATTAAATGGCATTTTATTCATAAAAAAACTCGACTAGAAGCTCCTAAAAAGTAATATTTTTTGAATAATATTGCTTTGTAGCTCTAATTGTCAATTTATTATATTTTATTCAGCAAAAATGAGTTAAAAACAAGTACCTTGCAAAATCATTCAAACGTCAAACAAACCTGTGTGAAATCTGTAAAGTTTTCCCAACTGATGTATTTAAAAAAAACTGTAGCTCGAATCTTGCAGCTTTTTACCAAACTTGAAATGAATTGGAAGTACAAGGCTGCGAGCTGGGAATAAAGCTGTTAAGTTTTACAGTTCATATCCATTCATTTGCGGGATTTTATGACCAGAAAAATCGAGCAAAAGCCGGCTGGGTACAGAGCGCTTCAAATTTCAGCGCACGTATTCTCACTAAAACTCTGAAGATTAATTTTTCATAGCATTAATCGTCAAACTTGTGAGTCTAACGCTGAGAAGTGTTGAAAAATTCCCAAACTGCTGAGACTTTTAAACAAATTTTTTATATGAAAACTTGAAGTGAAGAAGAGCATTGTCCAGCTCAGCTGGAGGAAGATCGCTGGGTTTTTCGAGCCAAGAAGATAAAGATTAAAGCCACAAAAATGCCGGATCGCAAAATTTTATTTTCCGGATATATTTGGTTTTTAGTTGCTGACCCGACTTGTACAGAGATTCTGTCGATCCCGGGAAATTAAGAAGTTTTTTTTTCGATGAAAATGCTGAATGTTGGCTGCTTAGTTTCAAAACGCTGTAGAACGATAAATAAATTGAAGATCTCTCAAGGAAAATATTTTCCAGTAGATTTCTTAAATAAATTATGCGGGTGGAAATTTCTTACGTTCATATTTTGAAATTAAATACCTGAAACGTTTAGTCGTATGGACAACTTTCACGAAAGTCACTCCGATGTTAATTCCAGCAATTGCTGCCTGACGGGGACATTCTGTGATGACGAGCCCAATTCAAGGCGGATTGATAATGAAAACTAGAACATTTCCTGCGCTGGCGAATGCCATGTCGTTTTTTGGAACTAGATATCAATTTATCGGTCTTACTACAGGATTAGTCGAGTCACTTGTACGATGTTCTTAGAAGCAATTTGTGAAACCAAAGACCGTAAAATATCACCGAACATATATTGTCAATCATGAAACGGCATTTTAGTTTTTCAAGTTCGGTCTTCTTTAACTTTTTTTCGGACTGCGTAATTTTACTATGGAATACAAATAAACAAATAAATGGTATTTTTAATAATAAACCAACAAGATTCCACGAAGTAGTCAAGATTTTAGGGCACGAGATGAACACGACATTACATTTTCTCCTCTTATTGAGCGACTCACAAAGAACTAAGTAAACAAAAAATGTCCTTGTATTAAAGGACTCCCAAAAAATGACTGAGCCAACAATGGAGATAAGTCATTGAGCCTCTGAAGGAAGCTCTTGAAGGACTGCTGTTATAGGACTGAACGAAGAGGTCCAGGAAAAGAGGATGTTCCTTCGTCGAGGTGGAAGTATTTCTAGGATTTCCAACACTTGAAAAGCAAAGAGCCTTTAACACATGAAAAACAAAGAGCCTTTAACACTTGAAAAGATTTGAATGCGGAGCGCTGAACCGAGGACAGCTGCACCTGAACAATATTTTTCCTCATTCTCCAGGATTAAATGTAATTAGGTGGGGCATAGTAACTTTCATAAGAAAATTTTGATACACTGCAAATAAAATGTACAGTGACAGAAAAAGTTTTATGTTAGTGAATTTGTTTCTTTTAATTAAGTTTTAGAAATTTTTTCCAATAATAATAGCAAAAGTTGGAAAAAATTACTATTTATAGAATAATAGCGATATTAAAAGCAAAACTGGCATTCTTATGTATAAAAATTTTAATTTTACTTGCAATATTTGAATGCATAATTCAATACAGAAAAAAATGTAAAAGGCTTGCTACTCCCGACGTTAATTTCTGCACATGATAACGCAGTTACAATGCACCGATCGTCTCTTCGCTCTGCATTCGCTGCAGCTCACGCGCAACAATGGTTCTTGTGCGATAGATTCTCCACAGCTTCACATGGCCATACACGACTATATCCATATGGCATGACATGTGTGGATAATCGTGCCCTATAACAACACAGGAGTTAATAATCGTGCCCTATAACAACACAGGCGTAAATAATCGTGCCCTATAACAACACAGGCGTAAATAATCGTGCCCTATAACAACACAGACGTAAATAATCATGCCCTATAACAACACAGGCGTAAATAATCGTGCCCTATAACAAAACAGGCGTAAATAATCGTGCCCTATAACAACACAGGCGTAAATAATCGTGCCCTATAACAAAACAGGCGTAAATAATCGTGCCCTATAACAAAACAGGCGTAAATAATCGTGCCCTATAACAA
>NW_025940520.1:57850-99668 GCF_000764305.2 Hyalella azteca
GTTGCCAACACACACGCGTTGCCAACACACACGCGTTGCCAACACACACGCGTTGCCAACACACGCGTTGCCAACACACGCGTTGCCAACACACGCGTTGCCAACACACGCGTTGCCAACACACACGCGTTGCCAACACTCTGCCAAAAACACACGCGGGATTGTGCAGCAGACTTCCGGCTGACGTCGTTCACGCCACGAGTAAGAATGCGTTCAGGATGATGAGACTCGGCATATGCAGCTGTATATGTCAGCACTAGATGCGGCTGTCGACTTTTACACTAGGTAGAAGACCAATATAGCTTAATATAGCTTACTGAAAAGCTTAAAAGACTTATAGCGTAATCAATGTCGGTTTAGATGGGGCTGGTGAAAAGACCAGTTTAGACCTCATGGAAACAAGTCACGACTGTAAATTAATATTGTATCGTGCGTCTGACCAGAAATATCCAAAGCCGAAATGTCCTGTAGACTATTGTAATATACTCTACATTGTTCTTTCCTGTACTTTACTGTGTTGTGCTGTTCTGTATTGCACTTTATTGCATTGCTCTTTACCATGCTGTACTGCTGTGAAATGCACTTTATTGAATTGCTCTTTACTGTGCAGTGCGGCGATGTACTGCACTGTTTTGCAATGCAATATACTGTGCAGTTGTAGTGTCCAGTACAGAAATATTGCAGTGCAAGCCGATTGAGTCAGTGTGCAGTGCACGTGACGGCAACCCAAATAAAAATTAAGAGTGGAGCACCTATGTTTTTAGTATGGCTACCAGCGGACGCCATAGGTGGAGCGACTATGATTTATATAGTGAATTAAGAGTGGCGTGCACCACCTATCCTACACCTATAACCTGCCGATGGCCCCCCTACCCGTAAAACTCTTCTTCCACCAATAACTGCCCATTGGCACCAGTGGCGCATCTATGAGACACCGATGGCCACCTTTAAAATTAAGTCGATAAAAATTGTTAATTTAATTTCAAATCCGATGCTATCGTATTTACTGATATTGCTTCATACAATCACCATTCTTAGGGCTACGCATGGAAATCCACCAAGGCATTACAGGTAACAATGTCAAACATGTGGCAGGAACAAATAATCAGAGTACCATACACATACCTTGTGAGGAATCGACTTGAAGAAGAGTCCCTCCCTGCAGGATTCGAACTCCGATCTCCCGCACGCTAAGCCGAGCCTCTACCGTTGTGCCATCGGAGAGGACATGGCAGTCGAGTAATTTTAAAACATTTAACTGAAGTATTGAAAATATTAATTTCGTCAAATGAGAGAAGTTAATGCTGCCAGCGTGATGATTAGATGGTTCCATCAACAATTTTATTTGAACATGCTGCTGCATTCAAGTAAACTTCAAATAAAACACTTCAAACAGTAAATTTCTAATAAAAAACTTTGAATTCCAGTAAAGAAACTTTATTTATCCATAACGATCGAACGATGGTTCAGCTCGGGGTAAAGGCTACGGGAAAATGCTTCATAAGCATAGAAGTTTTATAATGTCAACATTACACCATTTCTGACAGCGGTTTAATTCGATATATTTTCACCAAGAATATTCTGACGTGGAATAAGGAATTGATATTCCACGATTATTTTGAAATGTCAGGCGTGAAATACCTGCACCACGTCTAGTCACTATTTTTCTCTGGCCTAATCTTTAGTCTATTGCGTATAAAAGATACCGGGGCCACTTTCTTAGAAATTTAGGCTTAAAATCTAAAGAATTATCTGACTGTATATTAAATTTCACAATCGAAGTCAGGATGGATAGCCGAATTTTTACTCGTATCCACTGCGTAAAAATGATACTTTTATGACAAGCAAATTACCCGGAAAGCACATGTTTCAAGCAGGACAAGGTAAAGATTAGTCGGAAGCTCAACGCCGACGCGAGTCAGAGTCAAGTCAACCCAACCGGTATGAACGTACGTGTGCTTACTGGACTAGCTCGCTGCTCGAGCCTCGACTACGTCAACGTGGCTTTTGAGTTTAGATAAATGGGGCATCTTGTGAATATTGTAAATATAATGGAACACACTTGATTGATTTATAAAATTCATACCTAATGATACAATAATTAATCTAAATTGATCGAAATACTTCCAACACAGCCAGTTGGCGCATACGCAAAATTCACAATAAATTTACGCAATATTTCAGGTGAACATAAAAAATTGGATTCGCCGTCATCTATGGAAAAACTGTATTTATTGCAACATAATTTTTTCATTGTATATCAGACAATTTATATCAGGAACTGTCTGATACATGGCCAGTGGCTTCACTTTGGCGTGACAATTTTTTGAACACCTTGCTTCTCTCCATCAGTTTTATTGGAACCTACCTAATTCACGCTAAATTTTCTTACCAGAACTTAATCTTAAAAGCCAAGCACACAAAACGAAGTCATGGTTTCGTCTTGATCTCGAATGACCCGCAAACCAACAACACCTTTCTCCGTTGGAAAAATTACATTGGCAATTATACCTTCGTGCACTGTGCAGTTTGGGCAAACGGTTATCGGTGGCTCACAAGAAATTTGTCTGCAATGTGTCATAGACGTTTCAGACCCTATAACTCATCGATGATTAATCGATGACTTCCACCTATACTCGCCACCCTTTCGATTTATTGGTGTTTTATTGTCGATTTTCGGCAGATCTGACCACCCACCGTTACGCCACCTATAATCGACTATCGCCACCAATAATCATCGGTGCGCCACCCTTAAATTTTTATTTGGGAATGAAATACAAACTGCTTGTCTGAAAATATTTAACTTTTTCTCATCACTTTAAATTACAGAGCGCTGTTGACGTGTAATGAACGTTTTTTATGATTTCAAATTGAATTTTTGAAATTTAATTTTAATTGGTATTAGAAAAAGTTATATTAGTTATAAATAATATAATGTTAGAATAATTAAAAAAATATCCCATTGCAAGATATCTGATAAAATGCATGTTATACAACCTCCTATATCGGGATCATCTTGATCTCCCATATATCATCTGGAAATGTATATATAATTGGGATGTATTTCTTAATTAAAGAGTGTACTTGGGAATTCAAGATATTTTTTCCCCACAGAAACCCTAAGCTTCCTACCAGGTATTGCAGAGCTAGCGCGGTGATGACATAAATTTTATTGGCCGGGATATTGCCTAAACTTCTTAGATGTTTTGCAAAGTTGTTCACTTAGAAAGTCCGTAATTGCCTCTGTACAAGATAGGTTCTTTCATGAAAGTTGCCGCAGGACATTTCTTCACGTAAATAATTAATAATATCATGAAAAGAGCTGCACAACTTGTTGCTGTGTCAGTAATTTAAAATCGACTATGAACATAAAAAAATTAATCAAAACATTCAACTAAAGCCCTTTGTTGTCAAAGTTGGAATGAGTCAAAGGGACCAAATTATAATTGTAAATTGTGGGGACCAAATTGTAAATTGTAAGGGACCAAATTGTAATCCTAACACTAATTTAATTTCTTCAAACTATGGAATTTAAATGGAACCGGAATTTTTATTAACTTATCAGCAGCAATAATTATGTGAAGAATCTAATTGTCTATGTTCAACCTCCACGAGCGACAACAAGATCTGAAGTCAACATCCCCGTTCAACATGCAGCCCACATGACAGTTCAACATGCAGCCCACATGACCGTTCAACATGCAGCCCACATGACCGTTCAACATGCAGCCCACATGACCGTTCAACATGCAGCCCACATGACCATTCAACATGCAGCCCACATGACCGTTCAACATGCAGCCCACATGATCGTTCAACATGCAGCCCACATGACCGTTCAACATGCAGACCACATGACCGTTCAACATGCAGACCACATCACCGTTCGACATGAAACGAACATCATCTTTCAACATGCAGACAACATCACCATTAAACATTCAACACACATGACCGTTGAACATGCACACAAAATTGAAGTTATAAAATGACATCCAACTGTAAATGAGCAGTCATAAGAACAAAGATATACTAGTGATATGTTTAAATTTAAAAGTTTGATATGACGCTAAAACGATCCTGAATAATATTCACAAAATGCAGCGTTTACCCAGATAAAATGCAGCAATAATGGTGAACCAGCACCACAAATACCGCGAAGAATTTCCTATTTTCGAGCATCTCGTTGAATATGCGAGCCGTTATCCCGAGACGAATTTAATTTGGCCGACCCGGTAATGTGAAGGATTTTGGGGCGACTCTAGAGCAACTCTAGGGCGGCTCTAGGATGGTTTGGGGTGTCTAGGGAGCGGCACTTGGATGAATTTAGGGCGACCCTAGGGTGACTCAGGAGAGGCACTAGGATCCTTTAGGGCGACTCAGGAGCTTCACTTTGATGGCTTTCGCGTAGCTTTAGGGCGACTCTGGAGAGACACTTGGATGGTTTCAAGTCGACTCAAGGGTGATTGCCGCCAAACTCTAGAGCAACTCAGGATAGGCTTTAGGGCAGCTTAATTAGAGTAGCTCTAGTGTGACTCTGGAGAGACACTTGGATGGTTTTAAGGCGACTCAAGGGCGGCTCTTGGGCGACTCTCGGGCGGCTCTTGAGTGCCTGGCGGTGTGAGCGCGGAGGCGCAGCGCCACTGAAAGCATTCCAGTGATGGTATGTGAATTGAGTTACCAAGAGAGTCCAACCCTGCAAGAAAACCTAATGCAGTGCAGCAACGGCACCAAAATAACCCGGATATCATGTTGGAAGTCCATACATATGAGTTTTACTACTAACGATGATATTTCGAAGGTTAAAACCAACTAGTTCCTCGCTTGAATCATGAAAACGTTATAATGCGATAGTAAATTCAACGTGCAACAGCTGAGTGGACAAATTACCTTAAAGTTATGTAGTGGTAGACTACATAACTTTAATCGGCTAGACGGATTCTCCTGTTCGAATTTCACCCCCTATAACGCGTTTCATTGAAAATTTCTCACACCTGCTGTATTCATTCCCAATGACACGTTCCCTAGAAGATTTCTTGCACCTAGTATTCACTCCCAACAACACTTTCCCAGACGGTTTTACGCATCCAATATTTACTCCCATTAATACGATCTTGTAAACGGTTTCTTTTATCCAGTATTTACTCATAATGACACGTTCTTTAGACGTTTTCTTGCCTTCAGCATTGCCCCCACTCACACTTTCCCTAGACGGTTTCTTGCACCCATACACAGCAATGTATGGGTGCAAGAGTCAGTTGAGAGCTTAGAGTCAGCTTTATGAGTTGCTGGGGTCAGCTTTATGAGTTGCCACCCCTGACAGCTGGGGGTGGAACTGGAGCATTGTAAATGGGAAACCAGAGCTGACTGAATGCAGATGCTTACACAAAATCATCTGACATGGGAATGTTTGAGAGAGGTGGACTAGGCATGTAAGGAAAGCTTTTGCCTTGTATGCTCCGAATCTTTGACCAAGTTTCTTTTGTGGTAGTAGTGGCAGATGAAGTGCTAATAAATTGCGGTAGCAACTTCTTGCTACCGCAAGAAGTTGCTTAGAGTCAGCTTTGAGAGCGGCTTCTTGCGGTAATCGAAGTTTCTCGTTGTGACGAATTATAATTATTAAATGTGAATTATTATTGCGAAACTTGTCGTGTTTAGGTATCTACTTTTCAATAATATCCATTAGATATGCATAAGTAGTTACAGGGTAACAAAGCCTTACAAACTACGCATTCATTTGTGGGGTAATGGTGCGCATCAAAATGATGAAATATCTTGTTTTAAGAAGATTTAGGAAACGAATGAAATATAGAAAATATGGCGCACGCGTCTTTGCTACTGAGGAAATTGCGAGCGTGCATCGCACAAAACTCACCATGGAATATTTTTGCGTTGAACTTTCAAACTTCCGGGAAGTTTGAGTGCAGGTGACTTTGGCACCAATATTTTTCACGAAACGTTTCACTTTTGGTTTACGACCTGCGGCGGCCGGACGAAAGGGTCGACGAAACAGTGACTCTTGAAAACTGGAGGCAGAATTCCGAAGAATGACGGCGACGGTTGTAAGCTCCGTGAGAACCTGAAATTCGGTTTAATGTTCGTGATTTACGGGTTAAGCTTAGCACAAGGGAAATAATTTCCGAATTTTTAAAATGATATTCGACCACTGCGGATTTCGAAATCAAATGTATGTATGTACGATCAACATCAAATTTAATGTGAAGGTTGTGAAATAATGTAATCATTGATGTTGATCATGCTTCAATTTAAGGCAACTACAATAATTAAAAATGCTTCTAATATTAAATGGCATTTTATTCATAAAAAAACTCGACTAGAAGCTCCTAAAAAGTAATATTTTTTGAATAATATTGCTTTATAGCTCTAATTGTCAATTTATTATATTTTATTCAGCAAAAATGAGCTAAATACAAGTACCGTACAAAATCATTCAAACATCAAACAAACATGTGTGAAATCTGTAAAGTTTTCGCAACCGATGTATTTTAAAAATCTGTAGCTTGAATCTTGCAGCTTTTTATCAAACTTGAAATGAATTGGAAGTACAAGGCTGCGAGCTGGAAATAAAGCTGTTAAGTTTTCCAGTTCATATCTATTCATTTTCGGGATTTTTTTTGACCAGAAAAATCGAGCAAAAGCCGGCCGAACAGAGCACTTCATATTTCAGCGCACGTATTCTCACTAAAACTCTGAAGATTAATTTTTCATAGCATTAATTGTCAAACTTGTGAGTCTAACGCTGAGAAGTGTTGAAAAATTCCCAAACTGCTGAGACTTTTAAACAAATTTTTTATATGAAAACTTGAAGTGAAGAAGAGCTTTGTCCAGCTCAGCTGGAGGAAGATCGCTGGGTTTTCTCGAGCCAAGAAGATGAAGATTAAAGCCACAAAAATGCCGGATCGTAAGATTTTATTTTCCGGATATATTTGGTTTTTAGTTTTTAGTTGCTGATCCGACTTGTACAGATATTTTGTCGATCCCGGGAAATTAACAATTTTTTTCGATGAAAATGCAGCATGTTGGCTGCTTAATTTCAAAACGCTGTAGAACGATAAATAAATTGAAGATCTCAATGGGAAATTATTTTTCAATAGATTTGTTAAATAAATTATGCGGAGGGAAATTTCTTACGTTCATATTTTGAAATTAAATACCTGAAACGTTTAGTCGAATGGACGAATTTCACGATAGTCACTCCGATGTTAATTCCAGCAATTGCTGCCTGACGGGGACATTCTGTGATGACGAGCACAATTCAAGTCAGATTGATAATGAAAGTTAGAACATTTCCTGTGCTGGCGAATGTCCTGTCGATCTTTGGTCCAACTAGATAACAATTTACCGGTCTTATATACTACAGGGATTAGTTGAGTCACTTGTACTGTACGATGTTCTTCAAAATAATTTGTGAAAGCGAAGACCGGACAATTTTCACCGAACTTATGATCAATCATAAAACAGCAATTTAGTTTTTCAAATTCGATCTTTTTTAGCTTTTTTCGGACGGTGTAATTTTACAATGGAATATAAATTAACAAATAAATGGTATTTTTAATAATAAACCAACAAGATTTCATGAAGAAGTCCAAGATTTGAGGGCATGAGATGAACAAGACATTACATTTTCTCCTCTTATTGAACGACTCACAAAGAACTAAGTAAACAGAAAATGTCCTTGTATTAGAGGACTCCCAAAAAATGACTGAGCCAACAATGGAGATTAGTCATTGAGCCTCTGAAGGAAGCTCTTGAAGGACTGCTGCTATAGGACTGAACGAAGAGGTCCAGGAAAAGAGGATGTTCCTTCGTCGAGGTGGAAATAATTTCTAGGATTTCCAACACTTGAAAAACAAAGAGCCTTTAACACATGAAAAACAAAGAGCCTTCAACACATGAAAAGATTTGAATGCGGAGCGCTGAACCGAGGACAGCTGCCCTGAACAATACTTTTCTTGATTAAAATTAATTCGGTGGGCCATAGTAAGTTTCTTAAGAAATTTTTGATACACTGCAAATAAAATGTACAATGACAGAAAAAAAATTATGTTGGTGAATTGGTTTCTTTTAATTAAGTATTAGAATTTTTTTCCGGTTATAATAAAAAAGATTAGAAATAATTATGATTTTTAAAATAATAACGATATTAAAAATAGAACTGGCATTCTTATGTATAAAAATTTAAATTTTACTTGGCTTGCTACTCCCGAATTTAAATTTAATGTAATCGGCTTGCTACTCCCGACGTTAATTTCTGCACATGATAACGCAGTTAAAATGCACCGATCGTCTCTTCGCTCTGCATTCGCTGCAGCTCACGCGTGACAATGGTTTTTGTGCGATACATTCTCCACAACTTCACATGGCCATACACAATTATATCCATATGGCATGACATGTGTGGATAATCGTGCCCTATGAAATCACAGGCGTAAATAATCGTGCCCTACAACAAAACAGGCGTAAATAATATTCGTGCCCTTTAACATCACAGGCGTAAATAATCGTTCCCTATAACACAGGCGTAAATAATCGTGCCCCTATAACAAAACAGGCGTAAATAAATAATCGTGCCCCTATAACAAAACAGGCGTAAATAATCGTGACCTATAACAAAACGGGCGTAAATAATCGTGCCCTATAACAAATGAAAAACAAAGAGCCTTTAACACATGAAAAACAAAGAGCCTTTAACACATGAAAAGATTTGAATGCGGAGCGCTGAACCGAGGACAACTGCACCTGAACAATATTTTTCCTGATTCTCCAGGATTAAATTTAATTAGGTGGGGCATGGTAACTTGTTTAAGAAAAATTTGATTGCCTGAAAGTATAATGTACAATGACAGAAAAAAATTTTATGTTTGAATTTGTTTATTTTAATTAAGTATTGGAAATTTTTTTCAGTTATAATAGCAAAGATTAGAAATTATTATTATTTATAGAACAATAGCGATATTAAAAATAGATCTGGCATTCTTATGTATAAAAACTGTAATTTTACTTGCAGTATTAGAATGCATAAACCAATACAGAGAAAAATTTAAACGGCTTGCTACTCCCGACGCTAATATCTGCACATGATAACGCTGTTACAATGCACAGATCGTCACTTGGCTTACGTTTTTTTGCAATATATTCTTCACAGCTTGACATGGCACTACACAATTATATCCTTAGGGCATAACATGTGTGGATAATCGTGCTTATAACTACACAGGCGTTAATAATCGTGTCTATAACATGACAGGCTTGAATAATCGTGCATATAACATGATAGGCGTAAATAATCGTGCCCTATAACAAAACAGGCACAAAAAATCGTGCCCTATAACATAACAGGCACAAAAAATCGTGCCCTATATTAAAACAGGCGTAAATAATCGTTCCCTATAACAAAAGAGGCGCAAATAATCGTTCCCTATAACAAAAGAGGCGTAAATAATCGTGTTCTACAACAAAACAGGCGTAAATAATCGTGATCTATAAAAAAACAGGCGTAGGTTATCCTGCCCTATAACAACACAGGCGTAAATAATCGTGCCTTATAACATCACAGGCGTAAATAATCGTGTTCTATAACAACATAAGAAAAAAAAAACTAATTTCTCGTTTCGAGCAGAGATTAAAAACACTAAGATAAAAAAGTTTATTAGATGCGTCAGTCAAGTAGGAAGACGACGCTGAGATGGGCCCAGTTCTCTCACCAGCACCGGACGCCAGGCTCAGCTCAGCAGCAAAAAACAATGTAGAGGAACTGGTGATATACTGAGGCATGTGAGGCATGGCTATAAGATGTGAGGCATGGCTATAAGATGTGAGGCATGGCTATAAGATGTGAGGCACGGCTATAAGATGTGAATGCCTCACATCTTAATTATGGCTGTATGAGTTACATATATGATTAGGCATGGCTATAAAGAGGCAATGTTGAGATCATGCAGTCACAAAGGCCATAAAACTACTTTAAATGCACAATGAACATAACTGACAAACATAACTTAATAATTCGTGACGAAAGTTAGCAATATGTGATAAATTTTTTAAAAATGTTGTTCAATTGTTATCACCGCGCAACAAAAAATACTCATGTTATTAGTTTTTCTAAATGACTATTTAACCGATAAAACATAGATAACCCTCGACCCTGAACTTCAACTTGCAAAATAAAAATAGATAACCCCCGACCGCGAACTTCAATATAAAACTTGGAAAACACGTTACTGTTAATACGACGTTTATATGATGTTTCGGTAGACAGTGACTGTTGTTTTGGCTATATGAAGCCAAGAATATTTGGGTAACGTTGATTTCAATAAGGCTGTGAATGACCGTTGATTTTGATTTAAAGCTATGATGGTGAGTGACCGTTCACTTGAATATGACCCTAACATTATACGGGGCCACCTACGTGAAAATGACGCCAAGATAACGCGTAACTGTAACCACAGAGATGATGTCAAGATAACGCGCGACCGTAACCACAGAGATGGCATCAAGATAATGCGCGTACGTAATAAAGAGGATGATGCCGAGATAACGCGTGACAGCTGGCTCATTGCACGGCCTAAGCAGCTTCTCACAATATAACCTAAAAGTCTCCTGCTATGCCGCAGAAAAGTGCGAATATCCCTCACCGTCGATGATTCTCTTAAGTCCTAACTTTGCTGGCCTTCTTAATGGCAAGTTAAGGGAATTATACCACATTTAAATAATGCACGCGCCCAAGTATTTGTTTTCATATTTAGATACTTTGTTGGTAAAAATATTTGTACGAATAGATATTACCGTAGTGCTGAAGATCATTTACGACTTCTTTTTATCTCTAAGAAGTGTTGAAACGACATACATAACAAATTTAAGATAATAATAAAGAAATGGTAACACAATAGCAAAAATACAATTATTTACAAGCATAACTTTACCATTTACTGATGTGAATAAATGACAATTTCATTTCAAAAATTTTATATTTTGAAGATTAATTTGGTTCAATGGGTGAAGCTTATACCAGCAATTGATGAATAACCATCGCAAATTTTGACCTAATTCAATAAAAGCTAGAAGATGAGAAAAAGACCCGCTGTCTGAATTAAGATTAGCAATTAAGGAATTTCTGCATGGACAGCAAACTGCATCTGATGACTTTTTGTCAATATTTAAAATTTCTGCACAGTATTTCTGTCAGAGACAGGAATATTCTTGCGTCTGCAGCGTTGGTACAGGAATATAGTTAATGCCTGAGAATTAGAAGTATTTTTTGTAAAGTCATGTCGCTATATTAACTCCTCCTATGCCGGTTGTTACCGATATTTTATTGATAATCACACCATATGCATAGCCATCCGCCAAAAATTCTCTTCTATAAACATTTACAGCCTTACAAATTATTTTTAATTGCCAAATACAAAGTTTTATTTACCACCGCGAAGTTGAACATTGCAGAAAAGGATTGTTTTTATCGGACGCGCTTGTCTTGATTGCAAGACAAGCCAGCCGCTGCGCACGCGTCCATTCGTCTCCATTAGTTAGAGAGAATATTGAGCTGCCGGCAATAGCCCACTCGCCTGCACTGCTCGTATTATCTTTCATCTCAGACCTGAGCGTTTCTTCAGAAAAGAATCTCACGCGCATGGTAGTCATTTGTACGATGAACGGCAATTTACGTTACAGCTGCTGGGCTGTATGATATTTTGAAATATCTAGCTATTGCCTTGAGGATAAATTGTGGTATTTATTGGTTAGCCTTCAGCTCTTATGCTTGATACAAGCAGATATAAAAAGCGAATAGCTCAATATAAAAGTTATATTCACGTCAACTAACGGCTGGAGCCATTAAACCTACGGCCAGCGAGTCAAGACGTTGGCCGCAACGACCGTTCATGTGGCCCGGCTCCGACACTTGATATGCTTGATGATATGAAGTGACACGCAAGAATTGAACAGGAAGACAACGCTGCAGACGTCAGTCATTACTCCTGTTATTCGTCCCTTGTGGAGAGTTTGGTAACCTTTGCCTTAAAGTTAGTGACTCCATCCATCACCATATCGCGGTTTAGTTGCAGGTGCTTTGAATTTACATGAGAAGAAAACGTTCAATATGTAGTTTCGTCATGACATTTTTTGCAAATTATTTTGGTCACCTCCTAAATTTTAATTGATGGCAATTTAAGTTCACATTTTAAGTAATTGATTAAAAATAATTTTTACAATAAAGGCTTACGAATAGTGATGGCCAAAACCCCTAACTTTATACCATCAATTATATAGACTGACATTCAATTAGTGACAAGTTAGAAACAAGCTGTGCTTCTTGATGGTTTAAAGGTATTGATGGAGATGGTCTGAATTAAGGTATTGATGGAGATGGTCAAAAGGTATTGCTGGAGATGGTCTAAAGGTATTGCTGGAGATGGTCTAAAGGTATTGCTGGAGGTGGTCCAAAGGTATTGATGGAGATGGTCTGAAGGTATTGCTGGAGACGGTCTACAGGTATTGTCAGAATTTAGTTCGAGATAAGATGGACGAAACTTCCTTCGTCGGCTGCACAGAGACCCGCGCACAATAGACGGCCGCTGAGCGCAAAGGACGTTTGAATGCCAACGATTTTTTGGTCTATACGTAATTATTCAAATTGCTATTGTAGTCCTCTAATTGAGCATAATCGCACATGGAGAATTTGCACTTTGAACGCGCCGTCGTTTTGCACTAAATAACAAATCTTAAAATCTTTTCAGTGCTTTTCACGGTACCTTAAATTCGACGAAATAATGAATCTCTGTAAAGGATAGAAATAGTTGGGTATTTTAATGTTATGCGAGGCGATAATTTTTGTTCCAAAATGGTTTATTATTTTGAATTTGTCATTTTAGTTTAGAGTTTACGGAAGGCTATAAGTGCGGAAGGAGAAGGTGATAAGATTATTATGTCATGGAAAGCCGGAGCGGAGGTATGTGCTGCGTTAGGATGTGGACATGTAAATATATACGTTAATAGATTGATGTGAACAAATTGTGTAATTACTTAGGTTATATATGTATGAATACTTTAATGTTTAGGAAACTATCATTTATCTGTTTTATTTGTTTCTCTTGTAGGAAAGCCTCAAATCTCAGAGTCAAGAGTTATTCTCGAAAGCCATGCATCCAAGATGAAGTGTTGAAGTGTTAATGTGCCGAAGTTATTATATATTATTTATTGTGTTCATTGAAAGTGTAATAAACTGTTTTAATAAGTACTCGTTAATATCCAGAACCTATACGATCCTGTAGGCTAGTTGGGTGTTCAGAGAGCCTCAACATAAATGGTGCCGTGACTTTTGCAGTGACCTTTGATCGTGAAAGTGTTGTGGAAATTTGTACCATTAGTGTTTATTTGGATATATTGGTGCATTCACTTATTTTTTCATGTGAAAACTACACAGAGGCTTTCCTTTTGCTCGGCTTGACCACCTAATTTAAGAAGTGATTTTCCGCCCTATGTTGTGGTAATTTCTTCGTACGTTCACACTGAATATGGATAGCGCATGTGCCTTGCCGCCAACTTCTATGGATAATGGCGAAGTGTTGAGCCAGGACGAAGAGGAGAAATTCATTGAGGAGAACTTGACATATATAGGCAAATTCTTGACCAATGTTAAGGATGTGGAACACAGATTGCCGACGTCATCGAAGATGACGAGAGTTCACACAGGTTAGAATAAGAATAAGTTCACAGGAATTTCGTGATACATGGTGTCCTTTTCTAAGCTTAGGTGTGAATAGTGGCTCAACCACGACACAGAAGAAAGCAGGCAATGTTAGTGCGGCAGCTGTCAATTGGGAACGAGGCGGAGCGGTCCCGAAAAGACGTGCTGGTAGAGTTGCCCAACCATGTGTGAACAGCCCCAGTGAAGTAGAGTGCGAGGACGAGAAGAGTTTCTCCAGCGATGAAGTGAGTTACTCAGTGTGTGATATAGAGGGCAGCGGAGAGAACAGCAGTTCGTCGGAAGAAGAGATCGTGTTGAGGAAGAAGAGGAACATCAAGAGGAAGAACGCTGATCATGTGAAATCCCAAGGGTTGGTTGGCGAATGGTTAAATGTATTAGCAAGATTAGATAGTCGCAAGGTGCCACCAATAGAGAAGTTTGACGCAGATTCAGGGCAACATTTGAAGGCATATCTGCGTCGCGTCGAAACCTTCTGTGAGAACAACTTCAGAGGCGACAGAGACATGTGGATCGGTCAGCTCGAGTTGAATTTGAAGGGCGAGATATTGGAAGCATTCAAGTCAATGAGAGAAGTGGACGACTCCTACAACGATGTCAAGAGGAAACTATGCGACTGGTATCAGGTGTTGATTACTTTATTGTTACTAGCGGAGCTAAGAGTTCTGTCAGGTGTTGATTACTTTATTGTTTCTAGCGGAGCTAAGAGTTCTGTCAGGTGTTGATTACCTTATTATTACTAGCGGAGCTATAAGAGTTCTCTCAGGTGATGATTTCTTTATATTTAATCATTGGAGATACGAGTTATTAACGATCATGATTCCCCTTGCTGCAGTGTACGATCCCTTATTGTACTAACACATGCAAACATCAGAAAGGATCACTTGTGCCGAATAAGTGATAGAATTAACATTTATTATGGACACAATGAATGACAACAAGGGGCTTATTGATGGAACATTAACTTAAGTAGCTGTCGGCTTCCCGCGTCGTACTATAGTCAGAGTTCGTTCAGAAGAATATTGAGTCCACAGCCTGGATTACAGGGAAAAGTTGGCTGTCGTCTAATGCATTTCGTTATCAAGAAGATAATTCCGTATAACGTGGTAGGTTGACTCTTCGATGCAGCATACACTTTGATTTGAGATTATTTTCTAAACGCGATATTATTTGCATGCACGTACGAAAAGGCAGTTCAAGGAGATGAAATATGTACACAGTAATCAATATTCTGTCATATTGAAGTCTAATGTTTAAGCATGAATTCTTTCCAGCTGAAACACTTCTTATACAATTTTTAGGGTGAAATGTATGATTTAGTGTATCGAAGGAGTTGATATAGATGATGTAAAACATGTAAATTAACTACCTTATTTAGTTTGTGCATCCTGAATGTCGATTAAAAGTATGTATTGATCACAATCCTTAATTATTGATTAAAATCTCACTCAACCGAAAAAAAATTCCCGACACTTTGCAATTGGCTTCAAATTACAGCTGTAGTCAAATAGAGTCGACAGTTCTCTCTTCAGTTGTCAGTCATGAACTGTAATTTGCAGCAAATTTTGCTGCTATAAGCAAGACTTATAGCAAAACAGCCTATGGTATCCGAATTGAACACATTTTTCTGACCATCAAGAATGTCCATAGACAATTCATTGAACATTTATTAAACAATTTTGCAATTTGATGACACTACTTCAACACTTCCACCTATTTCACTGACGTAGTGACTCTTGGTAATGTTCATTCTTTTGACATTGCAAAAAAATCTAAATTCACGTCTCCTGGTAAGCGCTGAAATAATTTCTGCTGATAGTAGCTCCTGCTGAAAAAATACTCTTCTTGAACTTCTTCGGCAAAGCGTATCATCTCCTCATGAAATTTGATTCTTCCATTGAACGAATTAAGCAGAACCACATGGCCTTTGATCTCTATTCTAAAATCGGAGACACTCTACGACGATAATTACGTTCACTTAATGTAGCATTACTTTGCAAGCTCCACTTTTTTCTGCGTTGAAATTTATGGACGCTTTTAGCGCTAATGATCTCGGTAACTAGTCCAAGCATATATGTACTCCAATGCGCCCGACAGTAACTCGGTTTGCCGATCAAGTTTCAGTGATGAACTTGGAGCAGATCTTGGAAACTCCGTGATGATACCGAAAGCTTATACCAGCACTCCTGCTTTCTGCCGTCTAACTTCACCAGATTGCTTAGCCTCTCTCTGACGGAATATCAAATAAACTGATCCCCTCTACACGCCTCCTTCAAATTGGGATGCCTGGAACATTTGCTATCAAATGGTTTGGTGGACTGATTACTGTTGTATCCTACATCAGGCACGACTGTTTGATTCAATGTATTCCGCGGGCAATGAAAACTAATACGGTTTAGGAATAAAGAAATGCTGAGAAGCTCATTTTCGGTTTGTGTGAAAAAGTTGTCCATTACAATATATATTTATTCAGACTTGAGCCGGTGCGTACAGATACAGGTAATGTATTTATGACTATACTGATGAGGGTGGAAGAATTTTCTTTAAATTTCAAACCAACATTTTGAAACAACATTGAACTGAAAATTCAAGAAAATTAGAGAGAAATTTAGATTGAGTTAAAAACAGTTTTATATTTCGAAATTCGAATATACGATGCAAGATTTTCCATGCACCTAATTTGGCGGCTTTAAATAAAATGAAAATTGAATCAATTAAAATTTTCCATGCTTGAGTATCACACAAATGCGCCACAGCTTCACAATTATAATAATAGAATTTGTTTTTCGATTCCGTGTACCAGAAACTTGCACCGTTTCTGTCAAATGCCAAGAAGAAAAATTCTGCTCACATTTCGGCATTTTTTTCACGTGTTTAATGTACCATTTAATTAGTCGATGTTCACAATAATAAGTTTTGCTATTATTTTTGACAACTCAAAGGAACGTTGTTTTGATCATTTATTTGATTAAGTTGTAACTTGAAGAATTTACGCATAAGAAATTTTACTAAAACTTTGCTTAGGCTTTAGTTCTTCGTGTTATTTGAAAATTACGTTTGGGAAAACTAGCTGTCTTCATTTATTTGTCAGCTCACTCTAAAAAAGTATTTCACTCAACCAATCAAGACTAAAATGTACCTCGAGAATTCTTAATATTGTATTGCCTGCTCGGCAGCTGGAAGACTGCATACGTCCGCACGATGCTCCTGATTTACCGAACTCTTTACTCGAATTTCGAGCTGCTGAAATGATATATATTGAAACTGGTTAAAAAATAAGTTAGGGTAACATGGGGCAGCGAGCCCACTACGGGCCACGGGGCCATAGCGGGTTTCTCGCTAAGTATGGCAGATATTGGTCCGTGTTCTCTTAAGGTGGTCGACAGTTTCACTGGGATGAAGTGTACGGATTTACGTTTTGCTAAGTGTTTGCGTTATTAAGTTATTTGTGAATAACTGTTTTAGCCCAGATAAAAAAATTTTTTGCTGCTAAATAAAACTGTTTTCGATTACTGTAGATGAAGCTTTTGAAATTACTGTGAATTATATTTTGAAAGTAATATTTATGGGGATAATTTTGAGATCAAGATTAGACAAGATTAGATTTTTTTAGATCAAGATTATTAGCTTTTAAAATAAAATATTGACACGATATAAATTGAAATGATACCTAGTGGGGGCAACGGGCCCACGCGTGTCACGGGGCAAAGCGCCCATGGTGAAGTCTTGTGTTATACATCATTAGATTTGTCTCAATGACCTTTTCAAAACTATGACTAGCTTTTTGAATTACAAATTACACCTAATATTGCATGATTTTTTGATTTGCCGCCTCAAGGCAGCGGGTTTAGTATCTAGTTATGCGTATTTATGACCCCTTATCGAGTTATTGACTCTTGCATTGCCAAAAGTTGATTTCAGTCAACACCAATGAGCCAAAAGTGATTAGTTTTTATGGTGTTGGCTGAAATCACGATTAGGTGCGAATTCTCTGCACATATTATCAGGATTATGGACGAAACTGGAACGAAGTTTTTTCTGATCAACTAAATATATTTTTTCTAGTCAAGGATACATTTTTTCATGTCAAGAACGAATTTTTTATCGCAAGGATATATTTTTCAAGTCAAGGATATATATTTTTATGTCAATGAAATATTTTTCTTCACGTCAGTGATAGATTTTTTAAGCCAAGAGTATATTTTTTTCAAGCTAAGGATATTATTTTTGAGTTGTTAATAAATGAATGAATGTCATATTTTTATTACATTTTTCTTATTTTTAACTGTAAAGTGTTGTTTTATAATTTTTAAACGAAAAAATATGCAATTGTGGTAAAGGGACCAAGGGTGGGCGCCTTGCCCCAAGCCCATGGGCCCATTGCCCCAGGGGTGGGGCAATGGACTCATTTTGACACTTTTTACAAAATAGTGTTTCATTAAAAATTGAATAACTCTATAGGCGTCTAATTCAAATCATTCATTCCTCATTAGTTGTACCTTTAAACAAAACAAAGAACCACCTCGTATCAGTTAAAACTTCATCAAAATTTTAGTTTAAAAAAAGGGGGGTGCGCTGCCCCATGTTGCCCTATACATGAGGCATTGTTGTCGAGGCCTCGGGTGTAATATAAAATGAAAGCAAGTCATCGCTGAAGTTTGCCTTTTGAAGTTTTCTAATCCAAACTTCAACAATTTTCAGAGGAAAATATTAGCAATCTGAACTCCACGAACAAAATGTCTCCGTTAGATTAATTTAAAATTCAGGATAAAAAAATATTTGGATAAAAAGATTTTGCTTGTAGAAAAAAATCCAACATCTTAACCTTTGAACTTTAAATACAATGTTTGTGAATTTTATCAGCATTCGAATATATGTCCAGATGTCGGCTCAACATAAACACGACATACTTTTGCTCGACCTCAACAAGAAATGTTAAATAAAGTCTTCTGATTAAGTTCTTTTTAATCCATTACAGATGAGGCCAAATTTGGGTTCTTAGCAGGTGCTTCGAAAATAATATCGACAAAAGTTTTTAAAAAGATCAGGCGCTAAAACCTTCACCTAATGCTTTCGTGAGGCGTTGGCATCGACCGTTTGGCCTCCGTCCGGCAGCGATCCGGGCGGGTGGGCCATCGCATTCAGAGCCATCCACACGGGCGTTCCCCAGGGCTCGGTCATCTCGCCGGCCCTCTTCAACCACTTCATCTCCGACATCCCAGTGCCGATCCCCAACATTGCCTCATACACCGACGACCTTACCATCTTCGTGTCGTCCCCGAGGCTCGACGCTGCGGAGGCTAAACTCGCCATGCTCCTTCGCAGCGTCTCAGATTGGTCGTTGGACAAGAAACTGGCCGTGGCTCCTGGCAAGTCCTCGGCCACACTCTTCACCCCAGATACGCATCAACCCCGATATCACCATCTGCCACTATCTGCAACGGCATCATCCCCCTGGATAAAATCCCAAAAATCCTAGGCGTCACCTCGGATACGCACTTCACTTTCTCCCCTCATGCAAGAGCCGTAGCCACGAAAGCGTCGGGTTCTCTTCGCATCTTAAAAGCCCTTGCTGGTACCAACTGGGGCTTCTCCAAGGAGGACATCATTGCCACCTACCGAACCATCACGCGTCCAATCCTCAACTACGCGGCCCCCATCTGGTACCCTGTCGCCTCACGCACAGCAATTGCCAGTCTGCAAACAATACAAAACACTGCATCAAGACTAGCCACTGGCTGCCTCAAAATGGCCCCGATCGCCCATCTTCACCAGGAGACCGGCGTCCTCCCTTTGTCCGCGCACCTAGACCTGGCTTGTGCCCAGTTCCTCGCCAGAGCCCTCCAGCCCTCCCATGCCTCATTTCGCATGGTTTCTTCCCCACTCAGGGACCGCTCCATGGAAGCCTCCATCCAGCCGAGGTTCGGCCACCTTGTCACACCACTCTTGGCAAATGGTATCTTGCCCGCCGGGGCCTATTGAAAGGCCAAGCGGTCTCTCCGCAGGGAGATCGCCTCCCGCATTGCGGCGACTGAAGCTACAAACGCCGTCATCGCTGCTCCGCCACCGCCGATTGCATCGGTGGAGGCCTCACTTCCCCGCCCCTACCGCTCGGCGCTATCCCAGCTCCGCTCGGGATACTGCAGCTCCCTGGCGTCCTACTCCGCTAGGATCAGACGCTCCCCTAGCTCCGCCTGCCTGGAGTGCGGGGATCCCCTCCAGTCGGTCCAGCACCTCTTCGCCTGCCCCGCCTTCCCCACGTCCCTCAGTGTCTCCTCATTGTGGGACAGCCCCCGTGGAGGCAGCGGCATTCCTGGCCACCCTCCCTGCCACCCTCCTGGCCTCCACCACCTGAGCCTCCCTCCGGCGAGCGTGACGGACGCAACAACAACAACCGCAACAACGGACGCAACAACAACAACCGTTTGGCCATTTGACGCCTTGAACCCAAAGTAACAATGAGAATTTTTTCACCGATTTGACGCCTTGAATCCAAAGTAACAATAAGGAAATTTTTTATCCCCCTGAGGTCATTTCACTTTTTTCTCGCTGCTCAAAAGAGGCGCTGCTGAAATAATCAAATTTCCGGACCGTCGCGTTGTTCTATAAGGCACCAGCGCAGCGCCGCCAAAGAATCTCTCCCTCCAGGAAATGGACGCATCACGAGATGAGTTTTTATGTGACATTTGTAGGCTGTTTCTACTAGTGTGCCTTGATATTAATAAAAATATTATAAATAAAAGAGAAGAGGTGCTTAAACATTATTTGTTAATAACCCCGCAAAGTAGAAGTCAATCTTCTCTGTCAAGGTAACGAGATGTTTACGATTTGTCAGCATTGAAATTTCAAAAGAAAATCAGGCTTAAAAATTGCGGACAAGCCATTTAATATACATTGTCTTCGGTCATCAACATATGAACAAAGGAAAAAAGTACAGGTTGGATGCCGCAGGGTTAATGCAAGTCAAATTTGGATTGATTAATCGAGTTAATCCAATGGTTTATACTTTCAACATGTAAACAGGGAAGATTGACAATTGGTTGGTACTTATTCTTTCACTCATGGTGTTTGCACCGACATAATTTTCTCTTGCGCTCTTCAAGTAAATGTACAAAGTCTTTCTCTAGATTCTACATTTTCATTAGCTTTTGATTTCTCGTAATCTAACACGAAAAGGAGCGCGTCAAAAACCATTACTATTTTCATCAGTCAAGGCTTCACTGCTGCACGTAATCAGCCTTTTCTTAACATCAGAGACGGCTATAGTTATCCAGGAGCTCTGGTGCTCTGAATTACTTGCATAGTTGGCAGGAAAAATAAATAGAAGGTTTCTTATCAGAGACGAGCGTCTTGGATGGAAGCTTCAGACGAGTGGCCTTCTGAATGGAGCCTGGCGAAGTGATTTTTTGAAGCTCCGACTGCATAGAATGGATGTATGTTTTTACCTTGAATTTTTATTTTATCTTTATTATGGTTAGTCCCCAATCTGGATATTATAAAGCACTTCGTTCAAGGACGTATTTAGCAGTAATAATGTGATTTTAATTTATAAATTTTTCCATATCAACATTGAGGGGTTGGATTTTGCTGTTCATTCAGATAATTTTGTTCGACATTTGCAGCATTTTATGTTGTAAAGTATAAACGGTGTTGCGATACCTAATACCAAGGCTCATGTGCGAGGCTGGCATAAAACATGTCCAGCTGTTTTTAAAAACTAGTTCTACATTTTTAAAACCACAATTAGAATTAAAAACCAACACATGATTAATATCTACATTGTTGTCACTGCTATGTTTATATAGCTAAGCTAAAATACTAAGTCATTAATTGCGAAGCAGAGAAATTATTTTCGTTGATTCGTAGCTTGAGATAATATCCTTATACATTCTCCGAGCTGAAACTAACTCGAAATCTCTCTTATTTTAAATATAATAAATTTATCTTACATAGTAGATGTTCTGAACTTGATGTAGCACACGCAAAAATGTATCAGTCATATCATATAACCTCAAGTTACGGTATTGGTAATGGTTTCGGTTTTCCGTTGCAGTACACAACTTATAATTTTATCTCTACCAGTAATATGCACTCATAAATTTTGTTTTTGATTCAACGTCAGCCTCGCCGCTACATTACAGGATCTCGCAACTTTGCCTGCCATAATTGCATTATTACAGCAAAGTTACGGCCTCGCGAGCGTGAAAGAGAACACACCGCATCATTGTTTCCCTTTGAGTCTACAAGGCAAGAAAACTTAACGCTAGTCCAGGCAGCTCAACGAAGCAGACCTCCATAATAGCAAGTTGTAGAGCGTACATCGCAGGCCATGCGCCGGCCATTCGTTGGCTGACGGCTATATATACGTACTGACGGCTATATATACGCTGTCTATAACCCGCTTTTATACGCGCTGAATAGCAGGGAATTCAGCCGCACCAACTTTAAAGTAGACGATGAACCTGGGGCTGCTATATATCATTTCTTACTCCGTATTTCTAACTTTTTCTTTTTTATACCTAATATAACTAGCTCCCCATTCCGAGCTAACAAGTGTTGTTATTACTTGCTTTCACATTTTCTTCATTTCCAACTGAAATCTTTATCTTACACTTAATACACACAATCATTCACACTCCTAAGTTGTGCTAGCGCAGGCATTCTATTCACATCATTATTTTCATGAGAGCTAATTACTTACACTTATTTATCAATTAATAATCGTAACTCCCTCGCTGCTTCGCACTGGATAATATGCATTATTCATTAAGCTGCTAACATGTCGCATAGAGCGGATGCTTTGCATCTTATTTTTATTGCTTCATAATTCAGTAATGTCACTCATCTAATGGTATTATTTAACTGCAACTTAGTCCGACCATAATAAAAATGCGAACAAAACCGTTGAAAATATAATTTTTTGCTGAAATTAATTTCTGTTGAACTGAATTCGACCAGAATTGTACAGAATTTATAAAATTCTTAGAAACAGGAACTTCCTGGCTATAGAAGAGCATATTTCAGTGAGTTTATGTCTCCGCCGTCTAATCAATTAAGTTGATAGCTGGACACGGACTCCTGGTGTTCTTTAATAACTTCGTTGACAGCCTCACGGTGGATTCATCATAGCACGATGAACAAAAATCGCAGAACACAGCTTTTTATATCCAACAACTGTTACGCAGCGCTATGCACTTTAAGAATAATTGGTATCTATTGTGGATCTCAACAATTGTTAGCATTACTTTGAGTTATTTTCTTATAAATGGCAGTTCATTAACGAAGAAAAAGTTGCGGGATCGGACAATGCAAGGGGGACTTCAAAAGACGTTACCAGAAGAATGGACAACCGAAAATGAGAATCTTTTATTCTCTTCTGAATGAAATGAGATTAATTACTTATTAAATGAAAAATCACATTTATAAACTGAAAATAGAAAACTGAGGCAAAATTAAATGCACGAATTGAAGTTTTTAAGCACAAGAGCAAGCTAACAGAGCGAGGATGATGTTGTTCTGACCGCAATTTCACCAATACCAATATTTGCATATTGGTATCTGCGTTCGGAGCTGATCCGGCCGGCAACTATAATGGTCACCCATGCCTTACACTCATCTACGATGTAGTCTACGCGTACACTAACTACATCGTACTGACGGGTTCTCATTAACTGCATCGTACCGACGGGTTCTCATTAACTACATCGTACATGTGCTCCTAGCTGATCCTCCTAAACAGGGGCAGTCGTCAGCTGGAGATTTACTTGCGGTGGCCCTTGCTAAGCAAAATGAGCTCACTCAGCTGTTGGCCGAGAGTCATGAGCGGGCTGTGCTCCCGAAGCGTCAGCTTAACGTTTTCGACGGATCTGACCTGACCGTCTTTAAAACTTTCTTAACGGCCTTCGAGAATTTATTTGAGAAGGCGTGCACTAACGATAGCGACAAGCTTGCCTACTTGGGGCAGTACACCGCAGGTAAGGCCCGAAAACTTGTTGACAGCTGCAATCATTACGATGCGTCTGCAGGGTACAAGAAGGCCAAGCTGCTTCTGAAAGAGGAGTACGGAAACGAGCTAAAGATCGCTAACTCGTTCCTGAACATTCTGAATGACTGGCCTTCAATAGACTACGACAATTCGGATGCACTGGATGAATTATCGCTCTTCCTTACGAAGTGCTCAAATTATATGTCGAATATGTCTTCGCTTAACCACCTGAATAGCCCTAAGGAGATCATGAACATTATCACGAAGCTTCCATACAGATTGAGGGAAAGGTGGCGAACTTATACTTATAGGTTAACCAAGAATGCAGAAAACGTAACATTTCAGCATTTAGTGACATTCGTTCAAGAGGAGTCGGCTATCCTTAAGCAGCCTATTTTCGCTGATATTAAAGGCTCCGCAGAGAAGAAAGCGAACACTGGTAGCGGCGGCTTGAAGAAACGGTCACTATCTACGAAGACTGCTAACGTGATGGACGAAGGTCCTGAAGTCTCCCAAATGATGTGTCCTTGTTGCAAGAAGAATAATCATCACCTGGCAAACTGTTTCTTTTTCAAGGAAAAGCCTGCAGCCGATAAAATGAATATTGTGAAAAAGTTGGGACTTTGTTTTGGCTGTCTGAAAGCCAATCATCTCGTAAAGGACTGCAGAAATCGCCTGACTTGCGCGAAGTGCGGGCAGCAGCATCCCACGGTGCTGCACGAGACTGTTAAATCTAACAGACCAGTCCAGCGAGCAAATGGTTCACCTCCCCCTGCTTTTATTGCTTCCGATGTTGAAAGCGTTGAGACGCGACATGAAGGAACTTCATTCGCAACTGGGGCTGGTACCTGTCCGGGTGTGAAGGTAAGATGCCCGGTAATCCCGGCGAAAGTGAGTTTGGATAACAATATAAAGATTGTGGACAATGTTGCATTGGATCCATTTTCGACTAATTGTTGGATCAATGAGAGTTTGATAGAAAGGCTTGGTGCAAAAACCGTAAAACAAAATTTATATTTGACAACGATGGCTTGCAAGAACTTGAAAACGCCTACACTGATTCTTAATAACTTGAAAATTTGCGACTTGGATGAAACAGTGACTGCGACGGTGCCCGTTTTGTATTCCAAGCCTGAAAGAGACTGGCCGTTTTCTAAAGAAGACTTGCCAAGACGTGAAGATTTGGAAGGGCTTCCGTTTCTGGACTCGATACCCTTTCGCTTCCTCGATGAGGAAGTTTCAGTATTGATCGGAATGGACATGCCTGGTTTATTACAAACTCTGCAAACTGTTAGCAGGGAATGGAACGATCCATTTGCCTCCCGGCACTGGCTGGGATGGGCGCTGAATGGGCCGATTTCGCCTAAAACTAGAATGGAGGCGTCAGTTCATCGAACGAAGATCCATTTCAAAGAGAACGATATAAACGAAAATTTCAAGAAAATGTTTCTTCAAGATTACGACACGACTGGTGAAGACGCAGTTTGTAACTCGGTGGAGGACGATATGTTTCTGGGAATCGTGACTGCGAATTCGAAGATGGATGACGACAATCATTACGTCATCGATTTGCCTTTGAAGGCCAATGTGAAATTTCCAAACAACCGGAATCAAGCCCTTGAAAGATTCAAAGGAATTGAGAAAAAATTCACACGGAACAAAAATTACTTCGCGGAATATTCAGCCTTCATGAATACCATGATGAATTCAAACTTCGCCGAGGAAATTCCGCCCCATGAAAGACCTGGTGTAGAGGGGAAGACATGGTATTTGGTACACCATGGAGTATATCATAAACAGAAAAACAAGCTTCGGGTCGTCTTCGATTGTTCCCTTCAGTACGGTGGAACATCGCTTAACGACAATTTGCTCAAAGGTCCCGACATGACAAATAGTTTGATTGGAGTACTGCTGAGGTTTCGTCAAGACAAAGTGGCGCTCACGGCCGACATTGAAAAAATGTTCTACCAGGTTAGGGTTCCGCCGGAGCACTCAGATTTTATGCGCTTCTTCTGGTATGGGGCAGCCGGGGAGCTCTCGGAGTTCCGCCTGAAGGTCCACGTCTTCGGGGCTAGGAGCTCGCCGAGCGTGGCGAACTTTGCCCTGCGCCTTACTGCTCGCGACGGAAAATCCCGATCGGAAAAGTCTAAAACCATAGTCGACCGCAATTTTTACGTCGACGACTTGCTGGTGTCGTATCCTGATGAGAGTGAAGCAGTGGCTTCTCTCCTTGATCTGCGCTCGCTTTTGGCGCAGGGGAGCTTCAATTTGACTAGTTTCGCGGGAACTTCAAAGGTAGTTTTGAGTGCTCTACCGGAAGATTCCCTCTCAAATGCTCTTAATGCAGATAGCCTAGCATCGCAAGCTTTGCCGGAATCGATGGCATTGGGTGTTACGTGGAACACAGACAATGACAGCCTCGGCTACCGTGTAGTTGCTGTGAAATTTCCAGCAACACGGCGAGGCGTTTTGCGAACAATCGCCTCCATCTACGATCCCCTCGGACTGGCTGGCCCTGTAGTCGTACCTGCAAAAGCAATTTTTCAGGAAACTTGCAGACTGAAACAGAACTGGGACGACGAACTTCCTCCCGCTCTACTGAGCGCTTGGAACGCTTGGCAGACTGACATTCGTGCTCTGAGCGATTGGTTGGTGCCACGGTGCCTCCACCTCTCGTCAGATGGTCGTCGGGCGCAACTTCATGTTTTTTGCGACGGCAGCGAAACTGCGTACGGTGCAGTGGCTTATGCTCGAGTTGAGACCAGTTCCAGCATAATCGTAAGTTCGCCAATCATGGCTAAATCCAGACTCACTCCATTGAACAACTCGGCCCTCAAAACAATTCCTAGAATTGAGCTTTGTGCCGCTAAACTTAGTGTAACATTACAGCTAATCTTAAGTGGTAGCTTTGATTTCAAATTTCAAAAAATTGTCTACTGGACAGATAGCACTACTGTGATCAAATACCTGTCTAATGATTCAGCACGCTTCCAAAGGTTCGTAGCGAACAAAGTGGCTTTTATTAGAAGCCACTCGTACCCTAATCAGTGGCGCCATGTTCCAACAAAATGCAATCCCGCTGACATTTTAAGTCGTGGGTCATCAGTTCGATCTTTAATACAGAGTGAGTTGTGGCAGAATGGCCCGAAATTTCTCAGAGATCCAGAGGCAACGTGGCCCGCATTAACAGTGACCTGCAGTGCCATGGCCGATGATCCTGAGGTGAGGAAGGACGCCATCGCCCTGGTTACGACTCCGCTCGAGGCGTCTCCAATGGACAAACTCCTAGCGTCAACATCTGACTGGTTTAAGCTGAGCGTTAGAATAGCTTGGCTTCTTCGACTGAAGGCAAAACTCTTCTCTAGAAGCTCGGTGAGCGCTCCGGGTTTGACTTCTGATGAATTGAGTGCGGCCGAGATGGAAATGTTCAAACATATGCAGATTACAAATTTCGCTTCCGAAATTTATTAGATTCGGAAAGGTCAGTCTGTTGCGAAGTCCTCGGCCTTGAGAAAATTGACTCCTTTCTTAGACGAAGGTGGCGTCTTGAGGGTGAGGGGTCGCATAAAGAACAGCGCTGTGTCTTATGCCACGAAACATCCCATTCTGTTACCCGGCAAGTCTCGTCTCGCAGAAATGTTAGTGAAGAAAATTCACAGCGACCTCGGTCACATGGGTCGCGAGACTGTTTTGTCCTCTATTCGCACGAGATACTGGATTGTTGGTGGGAACGCCCTAGTTCGAAAGGTGTTACTCAATTGCATTGCTTGTCGGAAGCGACAGAACCGTCCTCTTGGTCAAGTGATGGCTGACCTTCCTGCCGAAAGATTGACCGCCGAGTTGCCAGCATTTACGAATACTGGCGTCGACTACTTCGGCCCATTCTTCGTCACTAGAGGACGAACACAGCAGAAAAGAAAAGTTTATAGGGCTGATATATTTTTTTGTTCTTACAGATACAAGTTTTTAATCCAATAAACGGGATATTTGTTGTTGAAACCGTGGTTATCCTTGAAAACGCGGACTTACGTCAAACCAAAACCCAACAAAACGAACAGCGTTTTACAACTATAATAACATGGGTCTTATAATATCACAGCGCAAATGAATAAAAATTAATTTACCAATTTCTAAAGTAATAATAAATAACTAGGGGCTTTTTCATTACTCATTGCATTTTTCAATGAAAATGTACATTTCAGAATAAACTCTACGCAAATTTATCCGCTAAGTTTTAATTTGGAACAAATTCTTAAAATTTGATTGCAGGCCGACGAGTGAGCGTGCTAACATTTAATTCGGAAATCAAATAAATTGAAACACTTGAAGAATTCTAGTTGAAATTACCGAATTAGTTAAGAAATTGCAGTATTTTGATGGTGTAAAAATAGTTTTTTTTTGAAAAATGAAACCATTCAAACGTCAATTGTTAGTTTTTACAACTGCAATCAGTGGTATCATTACACTGGGATATAAAAAGTAGCAAAAAAAATATTTCTGAAATTTTTGCATTTTTGCAAATCAGTATTCGAATTATGAATATTTCCCACATAGAACTGCACGTATTGTGCATTAAGATCGAAAATCGCTAACGTTTTTAAGGTTCACAAATTTCGTATAAAAACTATGATGGATAAAAACGAGGAAAAAATGTGCCGAATTTTAAAAACTCTACAATAAAAAATGCACCACACATTTTGATATTCAACGAGCAAAGAAATTTGGAGCACGTGGCAACAATACTCTGCTCATTATAATCATATTATAAGTGGTCTGTGGCTCGTAAACACTACACTAGACGTGCCCTCAATGGCCGCAACTTTCTTGTATTTTTGCGACGGACGAAGCAGCAGTTGCAGAGCTGTCCTTATAATTGGATGGAGTAACAGGCTTCTGGTGAGTGGCTGCACTCCTTTCTGGGACGAAGGTTTTATAAGAAAGAATGATTTTTTGAGAACAAGAGGAGGACGGGAAAATACAGGGAGAAGTGAGAATGATGGAAAAATTGCAGAAGCGCGAGCTGAAGTAAGAAGGATATAAAAATACGAGATGGACAGCAAGATTGAAAATGTGCGGTACAAGGAGGATGTGAAAAGCAGGCAGCTGAAGAGAAAGAAAGGAATGGAAAGAACAGGTGGAGAACAATAGAATAATAGAGGGAGCAGGTGGAGAACAATAGAATAATAGAGTGAGCAGGTGTGACGAAAAATACAAAGCTTCGTGAATAAGTAGGCTGAGAAATTTCCGACAAAAACTAGCAAGAGGATGAATAGAAAATTAAGAATAGAAAATGTAAGCACAGGAAAAGAGAAGAAATTATTTTTTAGAAGTTACATATATTATTGGTAGTAAATTGCTAGTGAAAGAATTACTGTGGAAGATGTGATAAAAAAGAAGATATGATAATGAAGATAAGAAACAAGTAGAGGATAAAAGAAGCTTGAGTGAGTTAGAGGAATGGGACTACTCATAATATTGTTTTTTAAACTAATTTGATGACATTATAAGTGGATGATGTTAAAAATTTTGAAGAGTTCAACCAGAATAATTGCAGGACTAGATGGCACAGGTGCAAGCAGGAGATCTGAGTCACTTTAGGCCAACAATTAAACCTTGCATTCATATAAGATTAAACGTTGGATTGCATTTTTGGAAAATATTGAAAGGAGATGCAGGGATGTTTTTGGAGATCTCATCGTGACGTTTGGACTCAAGCAACACGGATCATGGAGAAGAAAACACGTCAGTTATTTATGGAAATGCACAGGACATTCTTAAATTGAATAATTGGAGGAGTGGGGATATTGTATGCCCAGTGTAATGTGATTAGACGAATTAATTTTATTTATTGAGTCTTCAGCAAGATACGAGAGATGTACAAGCTGGAAAATATCGGTCGAAATCATCTGAATAAACCATGAACATGAGGTTATGTGAAGAATTTTGCAAGAAACATTGAAATAATTTCATTCAAAAACCTATTTGCTGACTTCTTCATAGGTTGAAAATGCAGATGACCAAATATCTTTCCTATAAACAGTTCACTTGGCCGTTCCTTCCCAAACAACTGCATACGAATAACGATCGTGTTTGTGCAAGGCGACACTTCCTTTAGGCGAGCCAAACGTTCCATGAAGCTTTAGCTTCTCGGTGGGCCTGACGCGTCGAGCCTCTGAATTCCTGAGAGATGGCAAGAACAACGTCAACTTTGATGGATTTTGTTGGGGAGTTGCGGTTGTTTGCATGCGAACTGCCGCGCAGGAAGCAGCGACGGTGACGTATGGCTTCTGCGTGAAGCTAAGTCAAGCCTCCTCGACTGGTGTCTCAGTACCAGTGGAATTGAACTGTACACGCTAGAATAATTCTGTACTCAGAGTTGTACCTATCTCTCGGTGAATTGTAAAGTGTACACGCTAGAATAAAATGTGCTTCACTCACCATCTATAGCTGAATATTATTGTACATGCGCTAGAATAATTCTGTACATTGTACACGCTAGATGGCTAGTGTAACTGCAATGATCGAACAATGGAGTACAAGCATACTGAGTGATTACAGCATTCTTGTGGCGCGAAACATCACAAGACGAGAAAAAATTGGCACTTGAAACTATAATCAATCAGTTGACGATGATAGAAAATAATGATGATGCATTACTCTGGTTGCAGTAATTTTTAACTCCGGGAAGTTGGAACAGAAACACAGGATAAATATTGATTTCACCCCTCAAATGCATAACATGCGTATGATTTGCGGACACATGCGGATGTGAAAATGAGGACAAATTTAAAGCAGAAGTTCTTAAATCACGAGCAGAAATCAAGATAAAGAATCTGCAGCTCCACTATTCCAAAGAACTATACAAAAAAATCGTAAATTTTCAGCAGACAGGTTTCAGAATCCCCGGACTCGGATTGTTCGTGTTTATGAAACTAAAACCGAAATGAATTATTGTAACGCATGCGGGTGAAGCACGAATCATTTTTTCTAGCAATCAGAGAGTAGCATTGACTTTATGACATAACACCAAACTGCAGCAGAACGGTTATGAAAACTGGAATGCTTTAAAACCTATTTGAACGAAGAACTGCAATGCATCTAAACTTTCGCGTTCTAAAATCAGAAACTAATTAATTTTTATATTTGCCTCACATGAGCTGACATACTTCAGAGTTCATAAGTGTAGGGAAATGAAACGCATTGCAGTCGCTCGGTCGCGCTAATTGGAACGGGTCCCAAACCCACGAAAATTAAACATTTAAACATTTATCATGACTACGGGTTATTAGCAACGAATCAAACATGAATAATTGAGCGAACTGAGAATTGAGTACTATTTGATTCACCTATAAGGGAATTAAAGGCAATTAGGCAAGCTGTCAGAGCAGGAACAGTGCGCACAACATGATGGTACAGGCTGGAGCTAACCGGCTCCATGGCTCCAGCTCCTCTCTAGCAATCATGGGAATTACATTGAATGCTTTCGGACTGCAGCCGGAAATTGTGCTCGCTACGTGTGTGAAAGGTAATCCTGCGCTCCATCTTCCTGGTATCTTCTTCAAATGCCGTGTACAGAACGCCTACGTACTGTGCTTCAGGGAACGATGGTAAGAGAACAATATTATTTGCGTAGAATATTTTGTAGCAGTTTACTATTCAATGTTCCGTTTTTTGTTTTAAACTTATTTGAATACTTCTGACTACGTGTTCAACTTCAAACAAAACCCCAGGTCACCTTTGATGGAGTAGAAAATGTACAGGGTGATTCACGGAAACTTCATGTATTGTATTTCGCGATAAGTAGCCAGGGGCCATACTTTCAAAAAAGTTAAGAGATCGTAAGTTGATGGCCTTTCAAGCAAAATCCCCCAATCATAGACAAGAAAATAGAGCGTAAGTACTTACGTTCACTTTGCGAGTTTTGAAAGTATGGCCACTGATGTTGTAGGAAAAGGGCGGGGAAAGGGTATTTCATATAAAAGGCAAGGTTATGAAGTTCTGTGTCCCGCCTAGTCAGTTACCACTATGCAGGGGACAAGTGAGCAGCGTGCGTTTGCTGTCGAGGCATACTTTTGATACTGGCGTCGAGGCGACGATAATAGAACGGCCGTTTGATCGTTCCATTATCGCTACTCAAGGAGCCTTCCGTACTCGGTTCCGTGTTCGTCCTTCAGTTCGGGTTCCTGTTCGGAAATCGATTGTTACGTGGGTGAACACATATATGGCAAGAGTAAGTATGAATGCATGAGGGTCTGGAGGTCAGCGGACTGTCTCAACACCCGAATACGTGGAGAGAGTTTGAGGCGTTTCTGCGTGCTCCACGAAGTTCAGCACGAAAACACGCTGTTATTCTGGGGATTTTGAAGAGCAGTGTGGCCGATCCGAACCCCCGATTTGGCTTCGTGTAACTTTATGGGGTTATCTTAAATCAATTGTTTACAATGATTGTCCAAGGACATTACCTCATTTGAATAACAACATACGCCAAGCTCACTATGCTTCAGCGAGTTGTACGGAACTTCAAAAACCGACTAACTGAATTCTTTGACAATGGGGGCGGTCATTCGTCAGTTGCCATCTTTAAAGCTAAATGATACTAAAATTTATGTAATGTCTTTTTCAATAAAATTTATATTGTAATTATATCTTTACTAATTCTTTTTTTATTGAGTATTAAAATCAGGAAATTTTCCGTGAATCACCATGTACGTACGCTGAGATTCTCATTTCGCCAACCCATTTTGCTCTCAGTGTCAGGGCGTTTAATTTCACCAAGAAACACAAAGCAGCGCCAGGTACTTGAGAATAACGAGCTCCGTACAAGTAAGGCTTCCTAGTCTCGCTGAGAGATTCCGAGAGATCTCCGTAGATTTCTTCGCCACCGCGGCATGCATGCCAGATTTTCAATCCTGGGATGGTTGGTCGACTGCATACACAATTGAACAGCACGCAGGATTTATTAAGGGCTCTTCAAGGATTGATGGTTCATGCCTATAAATCTTTTCGGATTTCTTATTCTGAATGAAGGAACCAGGCCGCAATTTTCTTCTGCGTTTCGTCATGCAGAATAAAAGGATAACTGCGCGTGTTATGACATGGCGCCAGAAGACCTTGCTTGCTTTCATATACGTATGTTGCAACAACTTATTAGTATTCTTTAACTATATTTACCTTTAGATTAAAATGCTTATACGCTTTTAAGTCTGCACGAAAAGGAACTTTCGTACTTACTCAAAAAATGAATTTTCTTACATTCACAGTGCTATGCGAATTTTTTTACCTATTCTGTCTTGTCAATGGAACTTTTCCTCCAGCGACACTGTATGGAAGAGGTTCTTCATACCTACTAAGTATTATTTTCTGTATTCCAAGAATTTTCTTTTTTAAATTTCAAGACGAAGAAATAATGCAATTATTAGACGAATTATTTTTACATGCATCTCAAATTTCAAACGAGCTATTGTTTGAAGCCAATTTCATAGATTAAAGACGCAGTACGCAGACAACTGTGACTGTCTGCGTCTCAACTCCTCGTATTTATCCTGTGAAGCATCTCGGAGTTACAGTGCTAGTAGGAATGTATGAGGTACTGTCAGGACCTCCAGCGATATGATTACACGGGGTACAGTCAGGACCTCCAGCGATATGATTATACGGGGTACAGTCAGGACCTCCAGCGATATGATTATACGGGGTACAGTCAGGACCTCCAGCGATATGATTATACGGGGTACAGTCAGGACCTCCAGCGATATGATTATACGGGGTACAGTCAGGACCTCCAGCGATATGATTATACGGGGTACAGTCNAGGGGTACAGTCAGGATATCTAGCGATATGATTATAAGGGGTACAGTCAGGATATCTAGCGATATGATTATAAGGGGTACAGTCAGGATATCTAGCGATATGATTATAAGGGGTACAGTCAGGATATCTAGCGATATGATTATAAGGGGTACAGTCAGGATATCTAGCGATATGATTTAGGACGACATTCAATGCAATGTGTAGTGTTTGAGTTCGTATATTCATTCATCATTTGAAGGTGAAGAGATTAGCCGAAAACCAGGAAAAATTGGCCATAAACCGGAATAAATTTTGGTTTTGTTTCTTCCAATTATATTCTCATGAACTCACACTCATTCACGTCACAATGTCTCTTCAAACTAATTTTTTCTTGAATTTTGTTGAGAAAAAGTGACACATTGTGCGCGGCAAAATATTCAGTTCGATGGGAATAATTCGATGCAGCAATTGGCGGTAATATCGCACTGCACGTGGCGGTAATATCGCGCTGCACGTGGCGGTAATATTGCGCTGCACGAGGCGGTAATATCGCGCTGCACGTGGCGGTAATATCGCGCTGCACGTGGCGGTAATATCGCCATATCGCAGGTCCGCAAATATCCAGCGCACTGGAGCTTGTTTGTCAGGATGACGACCGCGGGGATCGACCCGAGCCTCTCGATGACCCTTGACATCGACACACCACCCCCTGGGGGGGGGACCTATATTTATATATTGGGGTTTTTCATGTATACATCCTGACGTGAGACTGATTACCTTGGTTGCAATATATTTGATTCAATTTTAACTCCTACATTGGGGTTTATTATGATGGATCATAAAAACTTTCGCAATTTATTATGTTATATGCCCTGCCGCTGTATCAATCATCATGGTTTATTAATAATTCTCCTTTAATGCAGTGGTACCAACTATCATTTTTAATTTTGATTTTCTTGATAAAATTATTCGGCCTTGGTTATTGCATTACATGTTTTAAAGTTTATTACTATGGTTAATTATAAATTCATATATAATATAACCTGCTGCAGTTAGCGATTGACTTGTTAACTAGTACAGTTTCTTAATGGTTCGTCATTTGCAACAGAAACAAATTTGAAATTTAAACCTGAACATAAATAGTCAGCCGTTATTTAAAAAATGAAGTTGATAAAAGTCGGTAGCTGACCAGGTTTAATTACGTGTCAGTTGATACGATCGAGAGGTTTCAATTTCCAACAATTCTAAAATAGCGAGTCCTGATTGTTAGCTAGGTGAATCAGTGCAATTTTGGGCTCTCTATCGATAATCCACAAGTAATTGAGGAAAATATGAACTTTCATCGAAAATGAACTCTTATTTTCAAACGCCACTTAAATTTTAGAAAGTAAGAGTGATCGAAGGCCGCGTCAGTGAGTGTTGGAAATGATTCGTTTATATCGGAACATGAAGTTCATTCTCAAATTCGAGATTTTTTGGCAAATATGTCACAGAAAATGGTTTCTCGTCGATAACTCGTATGAAATATAAATTTGTATGTAAATGCATAATGTATATCTGCAGCATGTCTGAAAATTTTCAATTTTTGTGAGGCTCTGAGTGTGTGTATAGCAAACATTCACCGTCTACTCAATTGTATGTTCGACTGTTCAAGAAAGAACAGTTTTTTTCGTCTCAAATCTTTGATCAGCTAACCAGTTGCAAGATCTCCGAAATAGTCTAGCAAAATGTTTAGAGTCAAAAATGAATTCATAAAACCATACTGTATTTCAGTCTATCTGACAGGATCGGGTTCGACTCCGCATTGTTCTCAGAATGTCCTCACCAAGTGATTGATCTATTAGAGAACTTTCCAGCGCTCGAGAATTTTTCAGAGCGCTCGTATCTTGGGAAATTTTGGCAAGAGAACAATGTAATCCAACTTAGCAAGTCTCCAAGTCTTCTGTTCTTCTTGACTGACTTGCAAGGCAGTCCAAATGAAATCAAGTCGCCGCCAGATGAGCTTTTCTTGTCAGATTTGGCCGAGGCTAAAACAAGCCCAACACAGAGTCGTGGATTGTCTCAACCGCTGCCAACACCAACGAATTGTGCAAGAATTGCACTTCGGACACTTCTTTATTTAAAAAACGTACATCGTTCAACGAGATGCATTTTTTACAGAGCTTCGTGCAGCATTGGCTTGCACTGCACTGCTTGTTCAGTTTACTCACTGAGAAATTACATTGAGCTGGACGTCGTTTGTGTCCCAAAAATTAAACGAACTTTCAACGCAGTTTGAATACGAATAGAAGAAAGAAATTTAGCATATTGAAACCTTGGAGAAAAACTACTGAGTGGCTCAACAGTCAAAGTAAAATTATACTACTACAATTTTTCATTGCAAACGCCGAGAATATACATTACCGACGTATCACATACTTTACAATATTATTCAGAAATATAACCGTCAAAAGAGCACATAAATTTGCGTAGGTTATCAGTCTGAACGGGTCATGGTGAAAGGAGCTTCAGCGCCAGTAAATTCTTTAATGCTTTATTCGCTAGTTAAGAAACTCGAAGAGCTCAAAGTCATCGCGATATTTTGTTTCAAGTTTTTAACTGAAAAAATTGACTTTTTTTAAGCGGAACAAAAGCCTATCATTCGAAGGCCTTTGAATTATGCATCAAATTCTAACTTGTAATTCTTAAAAATTGTATTGAAGTATTTTCGAGTGAATGAGTCGCTTCAAAACACATAAAGTTCAAGGAAATCGATGCAGCTGAGGAAGACTTGATTGAGCCTCGGCGTTGCCAGATGCCATTACAATTTCTTTATTTATTGAAAAGGTGGCATTAAAGTTTTGTACGAAGACTTGATGCGAGATAAGTTCGAGATTCTTTATATTCAGATCATATGATACAAAGTTCAGATGCTGCGATTTACAAAAACTCTTTATTAGTGTTTGAAATTTAGGCGCGTTCATTTACTGCTCGGCACTAAATTAATTTTCTGTTAATACTAAAATACTACTTTAGCTGCAGGCGTTAGACTACTTTACTATTAATTCATGATTTTAGAAAACTGAATATAATTGGTTGTAGGACGACAAACTGCATAACAAATTAAGTGAATATGCGTGGATAAGAAATTTGATGAAAACAAAGGAAGGATGTTGGTAACATAATAATTAAGGCATCAGATACAAGTTGTTCCAAAGTGTTGAGCAAATGTATGCCCCTAAAGCGGCCAGGAGTGGCCAGCCGTGGAGGCCTTTAATGAGAAGCCCTTCAGGGGGCTTAGAGAACAGAGTGAGGTCAATACTATGAGGTCAATACTATGAGGTCAATACTATGAGGTCAATACTATGAGGTCAACATTAAATTTCGGGGCACGGGACTTCACATGGGATTTCTACACTCAGGTGGAGACTACTCATTCAAGTAATCATTATTAACACTGTTAAACATGTTGGTGAACTCTCGCGAACCAATGAAGCAGTTAAAGACATCGTTGAGAGCGTGGGTATTCGCGTCTGTAGATTTGACCTGGATTTTTTTCAGTTTAATACGAATTATCATTAGTAAATTTGTGAAATTAATTGACAGTAGTGATTTTTACCTCGGCAATATAAATTCAAGAATTACCATGAATTATTTTAATCTAAAAAATGAGACTATTTAAGGTCAAACCAATTTACGGCATTCGTATTCTTTTATTCATAGTATTTTTATCATCTATATGCTCATATCGCTATTAACCACGAATTTAAAGTGAAACAAATTACTAGGGAACAACTCACCATATTTTAATTGAGAAAATTCCGTATAAATTCCATCTGAGGGCGACGGCAGTAACCACAAACGAGACGAGACACTGGAATGAAATTAGAATTTATCTCCAGTAAGCAAAACAGACTCTACAATTAGGCCTTCTACTCATCCAGAGATTTTCTCCTCATCATTTTATCTGAAGCAAATTAGATTGTGATTCAGATTAGAATAACTCATCTTCACAATCATTATCATCGTATAAGCCTCCATAAGGCAGTTGATTTAATAGACCGAGCTTGAGGAGACTCTAACATATTTAATAGATAGATTAACCATTCATTGTAGAAGATGAACTGCAAACTGTGATGAATCCCTATGATTCTTCTATTTACATTGGCCAATATATATAACATTCTGATGAGAAGAATAACCAAAAATGATACTATAAAGAATGAACTGATTCGATATGGATGATAGAAGATATGTTCTAAATCGAATATGATCTCGATTATCAATCTGTCGATCCTTACTTGCAGCTGAATGATTTAAATCTTATTCATGAATTCGACATTAAAAACCTTTATGCCCCAAGCCACTTCTTTTGAGTCGTCCATTGAACGCCCGCGACGGAAATAAAAAAATAATATTTAGGCCCTTCACTGAATTAAGCTACGGCGAAATTCTCGCTTAATTAAGCCTATGTTATTCACGTTCAAAAATCGTCGAGGAATCGTCTCGCATGTAATTAGCTAAAGCGTTCCCGCAGATTTCTGGAGCTGCTTTGGCTTAATTTTGAAGCTATAGAGCATTAAATTGATTTATTTTAAGGCATTATCATTTCTTTTGAAAATCATTTGATTTCTTGGATAAATGTATTACAAGCGTTACAATAGACATGTTGGGGTCATCGACACACCAACTCAGCCTACATGATCGTATAGGGTCATTTTCACTGATAGTCTTTAATTAAAATCACTTTATTGCACAATCTGTTTCAGTATATACAATCCACTGTAATATACACATTCACGTGCTGGTCAACTGACGAGAAGATGACTAATTAAGTCTCGAGTTTGAGTCTCTGGTTTGAGGCTTTCCTAAAAGAGTAAAATGAACAATAATTAAACTTCTAACTAGTAAATACAGTAATGAATATACAAATCAAATAATGGAACACATATATAGTATATACATCGATTCAAATCATTTTCACCTATCGCAATTCAATAATACACGTCAGGACCTAACACACTACGTACCTCCGCTCGGGCTTCACACCGCACAATAATATAGCAGCAAATTACACCTTCCGCATTCCGACTTCCGTAAAGTCTAAACTAAAATGGCATTGAGCAATTTCACAATAATTGACGAACCCCAAGTAAAATAACACGTAAGATAATAAAATACAAGCTTATACCTCAACATATTGCCCCCCAACAAGTACAATGGGCACATTGTACTTAAAATAATTACTGAGACAATTTTTATACACAGACAATATTTAAAAAGGTACAACACTATTTACACTAGTAAAATTTCATATTGGCAGATTTATTGTCGTTCATTAAAACTAGATGCCGAAATCACATAATTGAAATGAGTACTCCGCTTCCAATAACTCTCATTAAAATGCATATTAAATTTACTGCACCAAAACAACACGAGAAAATGAGCGAAATCCTAAGATTTACCATAAGTTCTATATTCAAGCGTAGCCGATTGCACATTCGGATATTCATTGACCGGCCCTTGCGACCTCGTCACTCTACGACACACGTCTGAGTCTGTCTCGGGTAACGCTTCAATCCTGTCTGAAGCCTCTTCAATAATACCATCGCTACCATTCATTTCAAAGCGCGTCATCCACAATCTGCCTCTGTTCTGCCTGTAGTTTGCCACTGATTCGCGCACATGATTCGCGTGTCTACACATTCCCGTCAAGATATCTGTTCGATCGTCTCTCTCTGTAGTATCTCCCAATGACACACTATCCGTGACACTTTCTAACCATCCATCATTTAAAATCCGTGAAACATTAGCAACTCTGTCGAGCTCTTCTTCCTGAGCGAGCATCGACTGTTCCAGCCACAACAAAAAACTGCTCAAGGAACTGTCACTTTCATTATTGGCGTCATCCGCTACTATTTGTGATAAGTGCTCGACATTTTCAGGCATAGAAGTATCCTCGACCTCCAATTCTCTAGTCGAACATCGAGGCACTATATTCTCCGGTAACAAAAAATACACTTCATCGCTGCCAAAACTCCAATCTAATACATTTTTCTCGGCTTCATTAACAGCTTCTTCAACTTCTCTAGCGAACTCACACTTGTTCACAAAGTTAAAATATTTAGCACGTAAATTGTAAAACTCATCAATAAAATCCCTATCAAACACATAGAAATTAGGCGGGCTTACTTCAACAACACTCTTATGAGAAACAGATGTACATTCATTATCTGCATTCTCTTCATCTAGATCACTATCGCTTGACATCACAACATCGGTATAGGAATTATACATTCATCATCCGAGCTGCTACTACTGCTATCTGAACTATCAGCATGCAACACAGGGTTTAGAGAATCTTCCCTATGAACATATTCAAGTAAATAATCTGGTGGATCAAACCATTTCTTCAACTGTTTATGATGAGCCTTAATGACATTTAACCCATCAGAAATTTCATAACTTACTCCATTGCTCTGGACTTTGGTAACCTTATACGGTCCATCAAATTTCTTCCCTAGTTTATAATGCAATTGATTTCCCATTTTCTGAAATTTTAGCGCTACTTTCTGATTTATTTCAAAAGATTGAAAATCACGGTGGGCATCCTTCCAAGAATCCACACAACTGGCTTCAATCGGAATGGTAGAGTCACACAAATGAGCTTTACCAAGTATACAATCAGAGGACGTCATCTTAATGGAAGCATGCCAGGTACTGTTATAAACAATAACCGCTCTGGGCAACATGACATCCCAGGATTTAGGATTACCTTGAACCACACCTTTTACAAATTCAATAATAGTTCGATTTGAGCGTTCCACAGCTCCGTTTCCTTGGGCTCTGTATCGTGTGGAGAACACGTGATTAATATTATATGTTGACAAAGCATTCTCAAATTCAGTAGAACGAAATTCCGGTCCATTATCACTTAGAATTCTAGATGGTAATCTGGGCATGCACGGAAATACAAACTTATTTAAGGCTTTGCACACAGAGGACGATTTCTTGTCCATTAAAGGCACAGCAAACAAAAATTTTGAAAAATGATCAACACAGACTAGTATTGCCATATGACCACTGGATGACTTGGGGAACATCATTATATCAACAGCGACTAAGTCAAATGGGTATCTAGCAACAATTTTCAAAGTAGGAGGTGAAATCGGTTGAGATGAAACTTTATACAGTTGACAGTGTTTACATGATCGCGTAACGTCTTTAATAACCTTCTTAAGAGCTGGATGGAAAAATTTGTTCATGATCAAATTCTCTAACTTATGTTTACCTATATGAGCCATTTGCACGTGCGTTTTGTACACTACATCTACAAGAAATTCAAAAGGAACTACTACAATATCTTGACCGTCTTTATCAAACAAACAAAGGTTGGACACTACTCTGAATTTCTTCCAATATTTCTTAAACGGCTGTAAGCTACTCACAGTACAATTTCTCGCCGGTAACCGTTCAACAATATATTGCTTCAACGCTGAAATTGTGACATCTTCACTTTGTATGGCTCGCATCTTTGCATTCGAAATCAAACACAGGTTAGGAACTTCAACAGGCTCATCACTATCGCAATCAGAAGACTCAACAAGTTCCTCCGAGTCCGCTTGCTCTGCCGTAATAATGCCCGTGAAAGAAAATATGGCCCAATGGTTAGCATTATTCACGCATGGATCACCAGAACGCTCAAGGTTACAAGACAGGTCAATTTTACAAGAGGGTCCTGAAATCGCAAAATTCCAAAATTCCACAGAAATCTCATTGGCAATAAGATAGTTTGCTCCTAAGATAGCACAACATGGTAATTCGCAAATTTTAACAATATCGAAAGGCACAGGAATGTCAAAATCTAGTCCCGCTATACTCAACTTCAGTTCTACGTAACCTACAACCTCACTTTTACCTCCACTAATTCCTGATAACAAATTTCCACTGAAGTCTCTCACTTGCAAGTGCGGTTCCCTTTGTACCAATAATTTTACTGTATCCTCCCCTATGAGACTCACTTGTGCCCCGGTATCAATTAATGCGCAAAATTTAACACCATGAGCTTCTGCAAAACAGCTTGATGGTATATGCAAATTTCCGCTTGGTTTGTTATCTTTGCATTTCCCTTTCTTGTCCGTAGCTTCATTATCCTCTCTACTCTCCTGAATCCTGATCTCATTGTCACAACAATAATTAACATAGCCTTCATTTACTGCTTGCCCTGAAAGCTTTTGCTTCCTATCGTAAAGAGGGTTAAAATGTATACCCGATATACATTGCAGATGTAAGATCGTCAGGCATGCACTAGTATGATCTGCTCTATAGATAACCGGCCATG
>NW_025940521.1:0-1056 GCF_000764305.2 Hyalella azteca
CCGGCGTTAGTTCGCTTGTGGGACTAGTGGTGATCACACGTTGAACGGCGAACGTTGCTCATTTCAATCCTGTAATCGTAGTGGGAAAAGTGAACTTGTGAAGTATTAGACTTGAAATTATAGATTTTAAAAGCTGAACGTTATTGGAAATTTCTTAGTTTTTCTGTACAATGGTTCTGCAAATGGAATTCATTGAAAAACACGACACCGGCTTCCCTGCGAATACAGTCGGCGTGGCGCAATGAATGGCCGGTATTCTCAGTTGAGCTTCAAAGATTTTGGAACTGACTGTAATGGAAATTTGTAACTTGAGGTATGTGATGACATGATCATGTTATTTTAGTTGCTCAAGTCCAAATACTTCAGGTTTTAATTTCTAATTCATCGAAAAAGCTGGATCCATGTGTGGAAATGCCACTTCACTCAATAGTTTGACTGCATGGTTGGGTTTTGTCTTCACCAGTCAAGCAGTCCCCGTGCCGCTGCAAGAGAAACGCATACAAACAAGGATACAAATCGTAGTCTCAACTCCGAAAATTATCTAGTTGCTGGTTCTTTGTAATTATACGCTTGTTTTTCGTTGTATCATTGGTTTGGTACCTGAGTGCAACCGTGCAGGCTGGAATTCTAAAATTCGTGTTTCACATAAAAAAAGCGTTCCGCCTTAAAAAAACGTGCCAGGCAACTAGAAACAGGTTTGCAGGCCGTCAGAAATCGGCTTCGGTTACGGTAGCAGGCAACACAGAGACGGTACGGTACGGTAGTCAGGCAACACAGAGAAGGTCCCATGCAAGATTGTTAATTGCGCGCGTCACTCACAGATGAGCAAGAGGGATGGATCTACAGAAGGAAATACTATTTACTCCCAACATAATAGTTTCAAATTAAATAAAAAAAAACATTTATGGCACCTATTCGTTACCTCAGCTTTCAAATTGAGGAGAAACTCATCGGCAGTGGGAGAAACTTCTCGAAGAAAAGGCAATGCACAACAAACAACATGACACTTCACAGTTGACTGACTAGAATAGACTCAATAGTCAATAGAGTACTCGA
>NW_025940522.1:0-41158 GCF_000764305.2 Hyalella azteca
GTGGTGCACGCGTCGTCTGTGTGGTGCACGCGTCGTCTGTGTGGTGCACGCGTCGTCTGTGTGGTGCACGCGTCGTCTGTGTGGTGCACGCGTCGTCTGTGTGGCGCACGCGTCGTCTGTGTGCTTCACGCGTCGTCTGTGTGGAGCAAACGTCGCCTGTGTGGTGCACGCGTCGTTTGGTGCAATATGGCTGAATCTCGTCTACGTTTAATACAAAACCCAATCCCAGTAATTAACTAAGCAATAACATCCAGATAGGTTCTATAAATATTATATCACTTGGCACCCTGCAGAAAGGCCGGTACGTAGTTAATAAAATATTATCATGAGCAAAGTGTTGTAGATATCGGATGTGTAATAGATGGTACATTATATGGTACAAGAGTGCAGTGTATGGTACTAGCGTGCAGTCGATGGTGCAGTATATGGTACAAGAGTGCAGTAGATGACCAACAATGTCTACTGAAGGCGATGTAAGATTGGCGCCTGCAGCAGACGCTGAGACCGCGTCTTCTCCTTCTGGGTCCTTAGACCGCAGCCACTCTCCGTCCCCTACCTCGTCCCAAGTCACCACTACGTCCCCAGCGTCTTCCCCATGTCCCACAGACCCCTCAACAATAGGGTTAGACCCTTCACTTCCTTCCCTACGCACTTCCCTTCCTTCCCTACGCAATATTCCTGAGAATGAGAAGGATAAACTCCCCGCGGGGCTCGGGGAGGAGGAGGCCATGCTCGACCCCCCGCCAGGGGAAGGCATAAAGATGCAGCAGAGCTTGGGGCTGTGGAACGGCGTCGGCATCATCGTCGGTATCATCGTGGGTGAGTGGCATCATCGTGAGTGGGTATCATCGTGGGTGAGTGGGTGTCATCGTTGGTGAGTAAGCTTCTCCTTCAGCGCGTGGGCGACTCAGAACCCCATGTATGTCCTACACATATTTGTATGACGATATACAACAGTAATTGTAATATTAATTGTAATATTGATTGTAAAATTAATTTTAACTGTAATATAGAGTTGCTGTTGGTGATGTTGTGTGTGGTGGTGCAGGGTCGGGGATCTTCGTGTCCCCCACGGGGGTGCTGCGGTACTCGGGGAGCGTCGCCATGTCGCTGGTGGTGTGGGGCGTGTCGGGGGTCCTGTCCCTTGTGGGGGCCTTGTGCTACGCCGAGCTGGGTGAGTGGGGCGTGGTAGGTCATGGTGCAGGGTGGGTCATGGTGCAAGGTGGGTCATGGTGCAGGGTGGGTAATGGTGACAAGGTGTGTCATGGTGACAAGGTGGGTAATGGTGAAAAGGTGGGTCATGGTGGAAGATGGGTCATGGTGACAAGGAGGGTCATGGTGCAAGATGGGTAATGGTGCAAGGTGGGTCATGGTGCAGGGTGGGTAATGGTGACAAGGTGGGTAATGGTGCAGGGTGAGTCATGGTGCAAGGTGGGTAATGGTGCAGGGTGGGTCATGGTGCAAGGTGGGTCATGGTGCAGGGTGGGTCATGGTGCAAGATGGGTCATGGTGCAAGGTGGGTCATGGTGCAAGATGGATCATGGTGCAAGGTGGGTCATGGTGCAAGATGGGTCATTGAACATATGCTCCTGCATAGCTTCGTCTAGTCTGTTTTTGAAGATGTTCATACTCGGAGCGTCAACGATGCTATCAGGGAGGCTGTTCCACATGTCGGTGACTCGAAGCGAGAAGAAATGTTGTCGCATGGATGTGTTCCATCGCGTACGGGTCGCTGCCGGCGTTCCTGTACCTGTGGGTGGCGCTCGTGATCATCATGCCGACGGGCAACACCGTCATCGCCCTCACCTTCGCTAACTACATCCTTCAGCCGTTCTTCGCGGGCTGCGCGCCCCCCGACACCGCCATCAGATTGCTGGCAGCTTGTGTGATATGTGAGTGCCACACATGTGTGGTCTCTGTGTTGACGTTAATGTCTGATTTCCGACATACTGTATTAAGTTATTCAGGAAGAGGGATATCAATGTGTTAGAAACAGCACACTGCGATGCCTTGAACACTTTCAAGTTTTATTGAATAACAATATCGGCAAACGTCCGTCATTAATTTCTTGAAAATTATGATAAAGTTTACATTTTATTGATGAAATAATTCTTCAATAATAATAGAATGAAATTAATTATCAAGTAATTATTGATCATGAAGATAATAAATTATCCGTCAATAAACTGCACTTCTTGCCCAGGCTTCCTAACTTGGGTTAATTGCACCAACGTGGACTGGGCAACCAAAGTTCAGGACGTATTCACCGTAGCTAAGATCATCGCGCTCATCATCATCATCGTCGCTGGCGTGTATCATTTGTCCACGGGACACACGGAAAACTATCAGCATCCGTTCGAAGGCACCATCTGGGAAGCCGGGGCCATAGCCACCGCTTTCTACCAGGGCCTCTTCTCCTTCGCGGGCTGGAATTATCTCAACTTCGTCGTGGAGGAGCTCCAGAACCCGTACAGGTCTCGGCAACTATGATGGAAAAACGTTCCATAGGAATTAGTTTTTGGTACCTAAGAATCAAAATTGAGACAGACAGATATCGTGAAATCAGTAAAGCTTGATAATGTAAGAAGGATGTCGGGTAGCTTACGTCATGCACGGCTGCGCTTGCTGGTCTGATGACGCAGCTACTTTATGTAATTTTAACAAGTTCGGGGCGTCGGGTTGCCTTACCGTTATTAATATTGAAAATTACGATTATTAATGATATTCAGACTAATGTTTTGGCTGTCTGTTTGGCTTACTGATGTTCAGGAACCTGCCGCTGGCGATCCTCATCTCCCTGCCGCTGGTGACGCTCATTTACTTCCTGGTGAACGTCGCGTACTTCGCCGTCCTCACGCCCGCCGAGATCCTCGCCTCCAACGCCGTGGCCGTCGTGAGCTTCCTTTGTTTAGCCATGTTCATAGTCTTTGTTCATCCATGTTCATCGTCTTCCTTTGTTCATCTATGTTCATCGTCTTCCTTTCTTCATCCATGTTCATCGTCTTCCTTTGTTCATCCATGTTCATCGTCTTCCTTTGTTCATCCATGTTCATCGCCCTACTTTGTTCATCCATGTTCATCGCCCTCCTTTTTTCATCCATGTTCGTCGTCTTCCTTTGTTCATTCATGTTCATCGCCCACCCTCCCCTCATGCCTCCCCTCATCCCCTCGTTTCAGTCGTTCGGAGACCGCATGCTGGGGAAGATGGCGTGGCTTATGCCCCTCTTCGTCGCTTGCTCGACGTTCGGGTCCCTGAACGGCGGCATCTTCGCCTCGTCGCGCCTCTTCTTCGTAGGGGCGCGTCAGGGGCACCTGCCCCAGGCCCTGGGGCTCATACACGTCCGCAGCCTCACCCCCGTGCCGGCGCTCCTCTTCCTGGTGAGGTGCCTCCTCATGACGGGGGGCGTCGAGCCTGCTCCCGCGTTGCCTTATTGTCCCTGTAAATATTCTCCGTTTTCTGTACATGCTGATAATGGTGCTGTTCTCAGGGCGCCATGACGGTGTTCATGCTGATAACTGTCGAGGTTGAGGCCCTCATCAACTACATCTCCTTCACCGAGTCGCTCTTCATCCTCGTGTCGATCTCCGCGCTGCTGTACATGCGATGGCGGCACCCGCACCTCAATCGCCCCATCAGGGTGAGTCACTCGCAGCCATCAGAGGGAGTCATTCCCAGCGGGGCGCATGGCGGAGGCCAGCTTTGCCGTACTATACACTTTAGTTCATATTCCTTTACGTGGGTGAGAACACTAGAGAATGTAGCAGCCTGTGAAGACATGCAGCGTGGTGGCGGCGGTGCGGTGCCACAGGAAAGAGTGCAAGAGAACCAGAGGTGGCACAGAGTGGCCAGTTAGAGAAGGAGAAATGAAAAAATAGTTGATGGGAAGGCGCACAGCGCATAATTGGGTTGCTTATAGGTTTTTAGGGGTTTCATTAGGGTTGGGGGAGACTTTTTTTAATTGTGCGGAGTATTGTGGGATCGATTGGGGTTCGATATTTACTGATGATGCATTCGAGGTGATATTTACGATGAAGAATGCAGTAGTAGGTGCTCACTATGTTGTAAATTTTCCTCTCATGTTCTTAATTCTTCTCATGTTCTTGATTCACCATACGATTCTTCGGTTTTTACTTGCTTCGTTGATGATAATGATTTAGATGATGTTGATGGGTGGTTTGTGAACGCTGGGGATGTCAATGGGTAGCTAAAGTTGATCAAGGGACTTGTCATGTTGTGCGTCGCTCTCGGTCTGTTACTTCCGTCGGTAGTCATTTGTGACTCCTGACGGACTACTACCCTCCAGACGCCCAGGAAAGGGCGCCCAGGTGCAGATGGCCCATGCGAGGACGATGACGGTTATTTGATGGGTGACTATTAGTAGATGGGGGTGGTGTTAGACACAATGCTACTAGCATCCTGGACTTTTTGAACCGTTGATGTTCTCTATAACTGATGTCCTGTTGGTTGAAAAGTTCTGGTTCATATATTTTCATTTTGCGCCAGATATAGCGGGCGTGTTCGTGAAGGACTGTTGATCGTGGGCATCTTGCATCTTTCGTGCAGAGATTAGGTGATGAAGTCGTACCAGTGGGTGTTGCTTGTGAATCTGAGGGCTCGGTTTTGTGCTATTTGGATATCGTCGACCATGATAGAGTATAACGGTATGGTAGGGTAGATTAATGATGATCAGTATTTTAGGTGGGGGAAGGTTGACGAATCATTGAAGTTTTTGTAGATTATTTTGGACTATGTTCTGACATGAAGTGATTTGTGCGTTGTAGCCGTGAGTTGTCATTTGTAGCCCTGGAACGGTGCCTTTATTTGCGTAAGTGAAATACCGGTCTTCGATAAAGATGTAGCATGTGTTCTCACGGCTGATAGGGATAATTCTTAATTTGGTTATGTTGGTCAAATGCTTTGTTTTGTTTTGTTCAAATGCTTTGATTTGTTGTACTGCGTGTTTTGTTTGATAGGCTTCGTATTGATGTGTGTATCTCCCTACTGTAATTTGGGTGATGTCGTCTGCAAGGCAAAGTCGGTGTTTGGTATTGGTGGTGGTATATCGTGTGTGTAAAAGCTATATAACTGGGGTGAGATGCAAGCACCCTGGGAAACCCCCGACTGCAATGTAAAAGGAGGGCCCAGGAATGTACCCATCCCAATAGATGCTGTTCTGTCGGTAATGAAATCAATCAGTGTTCTTGTGAATGAGGGGTGATGGTTGAGTTGGAGATTTTGTAGGCTAGGCTGGCGTGCCGAAAGTTTTGGAAACGTTTCGGAGGACCAGGTCTGTTTTGTGATTTTGCGTGGAATGTATTGTGAGGGTCTCGTGTAGTGTAGTTAATGCAGTATGTGTGCCTCTGTATTTTCTGAATCCGTGTTGTCTCGGGTTTGGTATCTTGTGTGTCTGGGACTGGTGGTGGCTGTGGACGTCTAGGAGGGAGATTGGTGTGTAGTTTTTGATTTGGTGTTGTGATGTATTTGGCTTTTATATATGAATATCAATCATTATTGAGTGTTTGAGTTGTCAGGAAATCAACCGGCAGAGATACATTGATTAAATATATATAGAAGGTATTGGATTATGTTCCGAGGGAAATTCTTGAGTTGGAGGAAGGCTATCCCAGTGGGACCAGCGGCTTTATGTTTGAAGGAGCGAAGTGATGTTTGAATTCGGCAGTGGTGATGGATGATAAATTTAGAGGGTGTACTCTAGAGAGGTCACCTCTTTGGTACGGTGTTCTGTGTTATCTGATATTGTTCACGTGTTCTTCAATGGTATTGTCGTGTTCACTGTTAAGTCGTCGTTGTCGTTTTCAGTGAACATGTTTTGCAAGTGTTGTATAAGTATGGGTTCGTTATCTTGCGGAGTGTCTAGTAGAGTGTTTTCGTGTTTGAGGTAGGATGCTGACTGTTTCTGATTAGAGCCAAGCATCCGTTTAACTGACTTTTACAATTGTTTAGGGTCTTGCTGAAGCTCGAGTGTTGTGATGAGTTCCTGCCATGTTGTTGTTTGGAGACATTGGTAGGCGGTTTGTAGATGCGTACGCAGAGAACGTAGTTGTAGTTGTCGATTGAGAGCTATCGATGGGCCGTGAGTTGACATGTGTTAAAGCAGGGCACCTTGGTACTGTATCTGAATCAGAAGAGTTTCGTGTGTCGGTTTTATACCGGGGATGATGTGGTGTGCGATGTTGGGGACGGTTCTGTCTGTTGCGTCTTGAATTAGTTTCGTCCAGTTGTCGAGGTAGCAGTCTATTTCTCGAGTGTAGGGTCAGGCATTGGGTGTACTGGATGGTGCGAGAGTGGCTCTTTGTATTGTGTCAAGTCGGCTCTGAAGAAGAATGAGTTGTGTTGTCGAATTGGGATCTGTATTGGGTTGGCGGAGATGGTGCCGATAATTGGAATGTGATCTGAGGGGTGATTGGTCCGGGTTGAAGTTGAATGTTGTGGAAGGCTTTATTGTTTTGGAGAACTCGATCTGGCGCTGTAGTGCTTCTATGGGTGATGAGAGTGGGGAAGTAGAGGCCTATGTGGATGATTTTTCCGTGCTATTAGGGGCTGAAGCTGCTTTCCTGAGTGGTGGGCATTTGTTTTCCTTACCGATTGGTGACGGGCATTGAAGTCTGCGAATAGCTTCACCTGGTGAGGTCTGCTAAGGAGAGCATGAAAGTGGATGTAGTCGATGTGGCCGATGCATGGAGATATGTAGACGGTTCCTATTAATTGTGATGGGGTCCTGTCGAGATCACCCCTTATTCCGCCCTGTATAGCAATTCAAAATTCAACGGTAGAGAAGGTATCACATGAAGGCAGGTCACACGATCTATGGGTGATGTCGGTGTTCTATACCAATCTATATCTCTCACCTCGCCTCGTCCTGTTGACTCCCCTCACCCCGGCAGGTGTGGCTGGGCTTCCCCATCGTGTTCCTGGTGGTGTGCGTGTTCTTGGTGGCGACGCCCGTCGTGACGCGCCCCGTGGAGCTCGGCGTGGCGGTCGCAGTGCTGCTCACGGGCGTGCCTGTCTACTACTGCTGCGTCCGCCGGCGCAGCAGACCGGCTTGGCTGTCTACTGCAGCAGGTGAGATGCTCACTGCGTCTCAACCCCCACAAGGAACTGTTAGAAAAAATGCCCCCTCTCTTTGGGCAGGGTGGCCCAGTGGTTAAAGTTCAGAGTAAATCAAGTCACGAAAAGTTCAAGAATCGGCAACAGGCCATGGGCCTATTTCTTCAACGCCGACACTTCTATTCTATTCTTACGTGCCTCGCACCCCTCCATTATTTTACGTACCCCCCACTCCTCTTACTTCGCCCCTCCCTTTATGCACCCCCGCCCCCCTGACTTCCATCTCCCCTACCTCACCCCACAAAAACAACCTTCATCGCGCGCTCTAATCTCATATTCACCTTATTGAAGAAATATTCAATATTTATTTAATAAATCAAATTATTCTATTGCAGAGAAGCTGACGTTTACGTGCCAGGTGCTCTGCCGTGCGATGCCGGAGCACAAGCGGGACTAACCTCTACATGTAAAATTAAGCAACATTTTAGCGTTTTTGGAGTAAACACAATTTTTATCGTTGAGATCTAATAAATTTATTTTATACCGCTTACGATTTTTATAAAATTGGGAGTTAAAGTTATGCAGGTAGGAATTTTATGTGAATGTCAGGATTACAGTAAAGTGAACGGGTAAGATTTCATTCGTATGAAAAGTTATGATAGTTACGTAGGAGCCTGGGGGTTGCAGTTAGAGTTGAAGGCCTGGAAATATGAAGTGTTGCCTACTAGCAACTTGGCAACACTGCCGCGCCTCTCCTGCCCACGGTTACGGCTTAGTTGAATATTTGTCCACCTCTGATGAGTAAAGCAGTGTCTGAGGCGTCATTTTATTTTCCATGTAAGCGATTACTTCGAGTCAAGTGAAGCCTTGGGTCGACGATGGATAATACTCGAGAGCTCAACGCTATACTCTGTGAAAATATGCATAATAAAATGACGCACAAGTATAAGTTTAAGAAGAAATTAGTATCAGATGGCAGAATTTTTTGTTGAAACACGTACTATTATTGACCGGAGAATGGCTTGTATTACAATTTTCATAGTCGAAAAATTCTTCAGATGGCGTTAATAGATCAAAAAGCAGGTCTCAGCAGGTACTTATTTTGCCTTATCAGCAAGTATTTAACGGCGTTTCGAATGTATCAACATTCATTTTCAAGTTAATAGAAGCATCAATTTTTTTAAGTGGAAAATGATAGAAAACTATCTCAAAGTTCAGACAATTCCATTAGTTTGTAAACGGACAACTGGTGCCCAATCACCAATAGATGAAGACTCCAGCAATTGTCAGTCGTTAAACAATGGGCTCCACTGCATGAAGACCACTGCGTTGGTTCCTCCCTGAAAATTGTAATATAATGCATTCTCTGGTCAATAAATTGTACGTGTTTAAGAAGAAATAGTTACGTTTTAGAATGAATTGAAACCATTAATAATGGTTAAATAGTGTTTTCATTTGATGTCATCTTGTAACTGAGATGAAGTATTTGATTGCTTCTTCGTACATCCCATGGAGAGATATCCGGCATCCGCAGGCCGCTCGCTCTCGGCAGTAAATTGTTTGTAGTCGAGATCTTCAAAATCTACCACCGTAGGTTATTTTGACCGACTTGAAATCATATATTGTCATCAGAAACCCAAATAACCATGCTTCTACTTCAATTTTGTTTTTAATTTTACTTACTGCTTCTTCTGTATGGCCTGAACTAGGTATCTCTCTGCTGCGTGCAGAGCTGCAGTGAAGTGAGTTACAATGAGTGTGCCGATCGCGTGACAAACCTTGCACATGTGCTGAGTTCCGACTGATCTTCTCGATTGGCCAGTTGATGAAATCCTTCCTCATTCATTGGAACTTGGAAGGAACATTGGCACGGACAATCGGACATGTTGCTGCAACTTACACCGGCCACTTTCGACCGAGTCTAGAGGATTAAATTAATTACGTTGATTATAGCTACCGCAGTCGGATATTGCCAAGTACTGTGAAATGTATGCGCTGCGGCCACGCTGGTATGGGCGCTCACCGAGCCCGCTTTGGGATGACCTATGGATCCAATTTGTTTTATTTGCCAACATGAAGATACTACTATCTCTCTCTTCCTGCTAACGCGTGTTAGATTTGCTGCACCAAGAGCAGCATTTACTGCAGCATTGGCTGACATTGTAGTCCCTTGGAGGCTGAACACAGACTTAGGAACTGAGATCCCACAGAAAATAATTTAAAAAATCACAGCGAAGTTGCGGATGCTGCAAGAAAACACATGATCCCGGATTTGCCTCAGCTTCCTAAGTTAGTCCACGTTGTTAGTTTCCCCAGTGCTCCTTAATTCAACTCCAAAGAAAAGAAATGGCGATATTAGCTAGCACTGCACGATAGCAAGGAATGATTAATTATTAATGTGAACTACTGCACAAGCTGTCAAAATGTTAGTAGTTGCTCCTGACTCCATTCACTAGTGCACCTCGACATCGACCGTTCAGGGTGATACGGTGTGGCGTTTGCTATGTCGAAGTGCTGCGGAAACTTAGAAAATAATCTGAAAATAAGGTGCATAGTATTATTACTGTTAAAACCATTACAGAGAATTGTGTTCAAAGAATATGGTATAAAAAACCAGGAAAGTCTGGAAGAGTCGTCATTTGGATGGCCGGAAGAACCATGCAATTAAACTTTGACGGACTTACTTGACTTATTGACGCAAATTAAACTTAAATCATAAATGAAACTTGACACAAATTAAACTCTTAAACAAGTCTTAGTGCTACGAAGTCACAGCCCACGCCAGAAACACCGCAAGCCACACTAGTTCCACAACGCCTATAAATAATTGAAGACATAGCGCCGAATGTCCGCAGCCATTCCTCCAGCCCGAATAGTCTTTCCCGACACTACAGCTTGCATGCGCCTACTCCACACTTACCCTGACTGTTGAAATGTCGTCAGGTGACAAGAGTATAGTTTTCGTATCGCGTGATGTGGGAAAAGTCCAACGAAGGTATGTCGCTGCACTCGTACGTTATTGACACCGAATCATATACAGGGACTGGGAGAATGTACTGCTACTCATAACTTTGCCCTCCCTTATTGAAACGACTGAAGACTTGAAGAACAAACTTGCAATATAACTACTAAATGAAGCCATCATGGGAAGCCCAAATACGAGAACCAGAGCCTACAGCTACCACGCCAATGCGAACCGACGCATCATGATGGATCGAGTTCTCGTACATTCTGGCCACGGCCCGAGTCAATTCCCTGATCCTGCGGAAACAACAACAACTTGTGGAGCTACAGCTCAGATTCATTCAAGTTCGCATTTGTCAGGCGATTTCGTCTATAATCACACTCGAAAACTTAAGAAGAATGGCTTCTCCACGACAACGACGCACATGATCGATACACATCAGATTTCATGGCAATAAACTCAACTCGGAAACCCCATCAACAGCAGCAGAAACAAGAGCAGCATCAACTGCAGTAGCATCAATATGAGCACCAACAGCAACATCAACAGCAGCATCGTGCATCGCTGGACCCTCAGTCGTTGCTGCAAGTGTCGTTGCAGCAACGACGTCAGCAGCAAGGAAGCGCTGTTACAAATGCTGCGATGGTCCGCGTGATTCGCAGCGCAGGAAGATGCAGGCCAAGATGAACAGAGTCACGTCCAGTTGCAGGCTGTGCTGAAGGCCTGCTTGCAGACTGCACTACGACCTATGCTACTCATAACTTTGCCCTCTCTTATTGAAACGACTGAAGACTTGAAAAACAAACTTGCAATATAAATACTAAATGAAGCCATAATGGGAAGCTCAAATACGAGAACCAGAGCCTACAGCTACCACGCCAATGCGAACCGACGCATCATGACGGAGTTCTCGTTCAGTCTCGCCACGGCCCGAGTAAATTCCCTTGTCCTGCGGAAACAGAACAACAACTTGAGGAGCTACAGCTCAGATTCATTTAAGTTCGCATTTCAGTTGTCAAGCGACTTCGTCTATAACCACACTCGAAAACTTGGCACGAATGGCTTCTCCACGACCACGACGCACATGATCGAAACACATACCAGATTTCATGGCAATAAACACACCGCAGAAACCCCATCAACAACAGCATCAAACGCAGTAGCATCAATGGAAGCACCAACAGCAACATCAACAGGAGCATCGTGCATCGCTGGATTCTCAGTCGTTGCTGCAAGTGTTGCAGCGCCGACGTTGGCAACATGGAAGCGCTGTTACAAATGCTACGATCGTCCGCGTGACTTCGCAGCGCAGGAAGATGCAGGCCAAGATGAACAGAGTCGCGTCCAGGTGCAGGCTGTGCTGAAGGCCTGTTTGCAGACTGCACTACGACCTTCTTTGTACCGCCTGTTGCAGAGTAAGCCAGGGTATTTAATATAATGCAGATGCCATAATTGATAATGGAATTTAAGCAACATCCAGGAGCATCACATATTTATTATTGTAATGAGTTATTTTCATTCATGCCGTGACAGAAATTTACTACGACTGTTGTAAAACTAAAGCTTGGTTGAGGCGCGCGACTCGCTCTTTTCTACGAATTCGTGATAGGCAGATAAGATAAAACAATCTCAAGTCAAATCACTTTAGGCCGCAATGTGCGCACTAGGTATTTTCTCCGCTGAAAATTTCAAAGTAAAAATGAAATTATAAATCAAGAGTAATATGTTTCCTTCGTTTAGTATTGTAAGGGATTGTTCGTCTAAAAGGGACGTGGCTCGAACTAACAGTTTAAAAGAGTCATTTTATTTCGATTCATTCAAGAACTCCACAGATCAAAGATTAAGCTCACCTATCTGACAACATTAAATAAGGCTTCCATATGTAAGATAGAGTTTTAATGAGGAGATTGTTGAAAAGTTTGCTTATTGAAAACTCTATATTATATTAAAAGTCTCTCTTTAGCTGAGATTCGATCGTGATAAACAGACGGGGGAGGACGCGAAAGCGCGACGCTACAGTGGTGACTCTACAGTCTCGCACCCATGCAGTGACCCGCGGGTTCGAGTCTCTCGTATGACAAATTCTTCGGGAGTCTCAGCTGCTGGCCAAATCATTCGTTCCAATACAATTCTGGTTGACAAATGAGTACCTGGCTTGTCCAGAGTGTTGTGTAATTCACTCAAATGGTTCAGGCGACTCAGCGAGCCAGTGGTGGTCGTAAACTCTGTAGTTCAGCTGCTCTGGAAAGCTGACCCAACAACCTGGTAGTGACCCTAGTCGCCACTACCAGGTTGAGCAATTACAACAACAACAACAACAGGAAGAAACCATGCTTGCGATAAGAGTTCACTGACGTGGCTTTTATAACTTCGAAGGTTAGAGATAAAACTAATATGACTGCTCAATTAACATTTCTTCACGATTGTTGTAAGAAATCATTACAGCCATAAAACGATTGCCTATTCTCATGCCGCGAGGTACCCTGACGCATCTATCACCAATTTATATGTATTCCGTAAATACGCAATTACTCACGTGAGAATACTATCGGTGTCCCGAATGCGTTAGGGTTTTTAATTTCACGAGAGATTTTTGTTCCAGAGTTTTCACGGAGCCCATTACCGAGGGAATTACCAAAATTCCCTTTTGGGAAATAACCAAAATTTCCCAAAATACCAATTGCCCATTACCTACGACCAAAACATTGGCTTACAAGGAATAAGATTATACTCACTCAATAACAATATTGAAATAATTACCTACTTTTAGTTGGTATATTTCCTCATTTAAATCAGGGCGATTTATTTGTGTTGTGCGCTCAGTCGTGTCATCCTGTATATGCCGCAATATAATACCCTCGCTCGCAAAAAATTCCAGAAGCTCTGCTGGGAGTATGCTCAATTACAAAATAATTTCCTTCAAGATTACTCCACTGTTTACGCGCGAGGCTATATTCTCTCCCAAGCGGATTATTTATTTATTTTCCGATATTGTTCTTATCATCTCGTCAATGAAGACGGACTTGAATCAGTTGATAATTTCCTGCAGTTCTGCGGGAGCCCAGAGCAGCCGACGCCAGATTTGATCTACGTTCTTTCTTCAATCTAGGTTTTCATCATCATAGTCACCTTCAAAGAGGTTATGAACATTAGGTGGTTCAAGGATTAAGCCTGTTTCTTTGACGGTTTCTATTAGAAGGCGTAAGATTTCATTCAGAGAGCGCGACCCGCAAAATAGATTCTTTAAGATATATGTGCTCGAATCCTCCTCCTTTTCGTGCATGTTAGCAACATAAAACTTTACTTATATATCTATTACTTTACATTTTACCTAACAAAATCTAAAAAATAAATTTGGCCCAGTTGTTGGGCAGGGTGGCCCAGTGGTTAAAGTTCAGAGTACCAGGATTGGAACAGAGATGCGTGGGTTCGATCCCAGCTCTGTGCGCCAGTTTCTGGTCAGAATCGGCGAGGAGGCCGGGCGGTTAAGCAAAGCAGAAATTGAATAATTGAGTTGTGAGTTCGAAACCGCAACAAGTTGTGGATGTTCTGCGATGTTAAGAATCGGCAACAGGCATACGGCCTACTAAACGCTGAAACCGCTATTATTATTATTATTATTATTATTATTATTATTATTATTATTATGGCTTGCTTTCCATGTCAAGCAATTTTGGAACACAGCAGAATGTTTCAGTACTTCTATTAAGACCGTCATTGCAACAGCGCAGTGTTAGTATTAGAATAGATTGAAATGTCAGCACTGAAGAAATAGGCCCAAGGCCTGTTGCTGATTCTTGTACTTTTCGTGACTTGATTCACAAGGGATCCAGCCTTTGGAACCCGATCTTTCCATAACTGAAGATTGATTGAGATAGCTGCTGGACTTATTGTCTGGTCCGTAATTTGCTAGGCATTTTAAGACTGAACATATGCTCCTGCATAGCTTCGTCTAGTCAGTTCATACTCGGAGGGTCAACGATGCTATCAGGGAGGCTGTTCCACATGTCGGTGACTCGAAGCGAGCATTGATCTTGAAAGCTATCAACATGCAGTGGAGCTCGGACTTTATAGAAGGCTTCAATGCCTTGCAAACAAGTTTCCACGCATCCCTCTATAATTTAGACAGGTTTAGTCACAAGTAATTAAATGGGAAAATATGGTACCGCTAGGGAGAAATGAGTAAAGTTTCTGAGCAACTAAACGTCTTAAGAAGCGAATTCCTGTCCTATATGGCTTTCCCGCGACTCCTAGCATCCCCTTTGAACTATGATATTGCAGGATTGCACCATATCATGGTAACGTGCGTCATCATACAATCAATAAACATCATATACAGGCGATTCTTCATTACTCTAAATGAAAACTAGTAGATAACGAAGTTCAAATTCTCCTATCTTAATCTTTTCTCAAGATAAGAGAGCCTGATCCTGTATGATAGCGGACCGATGTTGTTGCTTTGTATGACTCATGGGACAGTCAAATTGCTATATTTGATTTGCTCGACATTCATAAATGAAGTACGCGATACATACTGGCAGAGGTGTTGACAGTATCAATATTCATGATCATGACTAGAGAATGCGTGACATACTGGCATAATCGATATCCGAATATAAAATGAAGTTAGAATCCGCTACGTTTTATTCATGCACAAGTGTTGCCAGTATGATATTTATAATTCAAACATTCAATTTACCCAGATAAGAAAGCGTATCTTCCAATCTAGAAGTAAAAAGCCTAATAATATTAGGTTGACACACACATTGCTTGAAGACAATAGTGCCATAAATCTTCAGCCAATACATAAGCTCATTGCTCACTCATAAGCAGCAGTGCATGGAGCGTCCGGCCTCAGCTACTCCGGCCTACCCCCCAACTGGCCTAGCCTGTTTACGATGTCCGGACTCACAATCTTCTTGCAGCCCATGACTGGCTTTACCTGCTCACTTTCCTCGCTTCTCTAACTTAGCAATAAAAACATAATTTTAAACAATTATCGGAAATCAGGAGGAGGTTTGGGAAGCTGGGCGAAGAAATAGGATGTGTAGCCAAAGGTTTTGCTGATTTAAAAAATAAATGAATAAATGGACATTACATCATTATTCTAACCGTAGTGATTATAGCGGTTTTAACATTCTGATGCCACACTAAAAGCGCGAAAAACACTTAATATAATGAAGAGATTTAATAAAATCAAACATCAAAACCGTCAGCGTAAAATAAAAAATTTTCAATGCAAAACTTGAAGGGGTATGGTCGTTTTTAGATTAATTCCTTAGTTTTGAAATTTTAGCCTTACCTTAGATCCAACTTTCCCAGATAGCCAGATAGATATAGATAAATGAATTTTACAGTGAAAAAAATAATAATTTAAAACACAACGACAAGGCAAATGGCAGTTATACAAACATAGGAATAGAGAAAAAAGGTAAAAGCAAAAGTTTTGAAATTCCTAAACGTTGGAGTGCAGGGCAGTAGCCGCTCTCTTAAATGTTGTTGGCTTCGCTGTTGTGGGAATCGTTGGTGTCGAAATGTAGCATCGTCGTTGATGGCTTCACCCCGCAATTAAGCAGCTGATGGCTAATTGCATGGGTTAGTATTGGAGACGCTAAGTGTGCTGTTCGAAATTTCCGGCTGATTGATCGTTTTAAACATGCAATGCGATGTTGGGGGGGGGGCGCATGCAGATAAGCCATGTGGTTCGGCGGCCCTGATGGAGTATCGTGGGTCAATCACAATTTTTACCGTCAACTCTTATAATTTTGGAGCTCTACATGCGTGATTGTTTGTATTATTCCTGGCTTTACTAACAGGAATTGTAATTGGAACTTTTTATACGTGCCTTAGAACCTTCGGGATTAACATAACTTTCCTTCAGACGAAATCAGTAAAGCGCATCTAATAAAAGTGACCTTGCGTTTAGTATAGAAATTGACGCTGTGGAACGATAAATTCTTCACTTGAAGTTCACACTCCGTGATTAATTCTGTCACTTTTCAGACATAAATATTTTATGACTGAAACAATGAACATGCTAGATTAGGACGTGCTGGGTTCGTTTGCTCTTATGGCAAGAATAGCATTGTAAACAACCGGAAGCATTGGTTTGTTTAAACAACGGCTATGAACGCAGGGATGTATTTCAATATCTTTTCACACTTTGGCATTATCGCCAAAGAGATTATGCATGTCTAACCGCTATATCAATCATTATTACACTGAGATACGGGAAGCCATTTATATCGTGTATCAATATGAGTCAGCTCACAAGTTGCCCACAAGTCGGATAGAAAGGTTCTTTTCTCTGATGAACGTTCACTCATGATGAACTCGTTCACTCATGATGAACTCGTTCACTTATGATGAACTCGTTCACTCATGATGAACTCGTTCACTAATCGAACCCGGTGGAAGTCTAGTAGCTTCTTCAAACTATCGCCAGTCATGAAAAGATCCGGTCAAATGACACGAGTTTAGATCTATGAACAAGGCACGAAAAAGAAAAGAATCGGCGACAGGCCACATCAGGCCTACACTTCAGAGCCGACATCACTATGTTATGTTATGTTATGTTATGTTATTTTAAGATATATGTACTCGAATCCTCCTCCTTTTCGTGCATAATCTCAGTTAGCTACATAAAACTTTAATTATGCATCTGTTACTTCACACTTTACCCCACAAATTCTGAAAAATTAAATTTGATAATATTTATGGCTTGCTTCTCATATCGAGCAATTTTGGAGCACAGCAGCAGGTTTCAGTAATTCTATAAATATAAGACCGTCACTGCAACAGCGCTGCGTTGGCATTGAACTTGAAAGCTATCAACAGTGGAGCCCGGACCTGCGGTAGAAGGCTTGAATGCGTTGCAAACGAGTTTCCACGCATCCCTCTATAACTTTAGGAAGAAACGGGTCAAGTTTCTGAGCAATTAAATGTCCTATGAAGCGAATTCCTATCTTATATGGCTTTCCGGTTTCCGCTTGAAACTATGATATTGTAGGATTGCACCACAACATCATGGTAACGTGCGTCATCATACAATCAATAAACATCATACAAGCGATTCATCATTACTCTAAATGAAAACAAGTAGATAACGAAGTTCAAATTTTCCTATCTTAATCTTTCCTCAAGATAAGAGAGCCTGATCCTGTATGATAGCGCACCGATGCTGTTGCTTTGTATGACTCACGGGACAGTCAAGTTCCAATATTTGTTTTGCTCGACATTCATAACTGAAGAAAGCGTGACATATACTGGCAGAGGTGTAGGCAGTATCAACATTCATGACTAGTGAATGCGCGTGACAAGATGGAGGTCCACTTTGTCAGCCTCTGATTCGGCTGCATGCATCGACACGCAGTTCGCCTCTTCGTACCCTCATGCACGCCCCATGCAGTGAGTGCCATATCTCAATTGGAACTGAAGTGAACACCACTGGTAGTTGGGAACGGTCGTTGTAGATCTAAATTTTGAAGTGTGTCTAGGCTGGTTTCGAAAATAGCTGTTGCGACGACACAGTCTGAGGGCCGAAGGCGGCTGGAAGGGAGCGGTTTGCGACTGTGTAGATCATGTTTTCCTGTAAGCCATGTGGTTCGGCGGCGCTGATGGAGTGTCGTGGGTCAATCTCACTTTTTACCGTCAACTCTTATAATTTTGGAGCTCTACATGAGTAATTGTTTGTATTATTCCTGACTTTACTAACAGGAATTGTAATTGGAACTTTTTATACGTGCCTTAGAACCTTCGGATTAACATAATTTTCCTTCAGACGAAATCAGTAGAGCGCATCCAATGAAAGTGACCTTGCGCTTAGTATTGAAATTGACGCTGTGGAACGATAAATTCCTCACTTGACGTTCACAATCCGCGATTAATTCTGTCACTTTTCAGACATAAATATTTTATGACTGAAACAATGAACATGCTAGATTAGGACGTGCTGGGTTCGTTTGCTCTTATGGCAAGAATAGCATTGTAAACAACCGGAAACATTGGTTTGTTTAAACAACGGCTCTGAACGCAGGGATGTATTTCAATATCTTTTCACACTTTGGCATTATCGCCAAAGAGATTATGCATGTCTAACCGCTATATCAATCATTATTACACTGAGATACGGGAAGCCATTTATATCGTGTATCAATATGAGTCAGCTCACAAGTTGCCCACAAGTCGGATAGAAAGGTTCTTTTCTCTGATGAACGTTCAAATGATGAACTCGTTCACTCGTGATGAACTCGTTCACTCATGATGAACTCGTTCACTCGTGATGAACTCGTTCACTCATGATGAACTCGTTCACTCATGATGAATTCGTTCACTCATATACAAAAATAATTTCGTTTACCATTAGTGTCAAACCAACTTGAAAATGTAATTTATTTTTGGAAGAAGGTTCGCTTACACGGTGTGGATGACATTGGTGACCCAGAGGTAACTTTGCGCGTCTAATGTAGGTCTCGTCCTGCTAACACCTCCAATAGGGTGTTCCACAATAATTTTATTCTAAAGTTTAAGATCTCAGCCACAGAAAGTTTCTAACTGACTAATTATGATCATTTGCCAATAATTAGCTCAATCAGATGATATTTAGGAGTGCTTCATGACGAGCACCAAAATTTTAGTATTTGCCAGATGAAACGCGTCGGAATGAATTAATAGCTAACATTGAGACCTGGTAAGTCAATCATATCTAAACCAGAGAAACTGCGACTATAAATTTTTTGCTTATATGAGGTGTATTTACTACATGAATAAAATAATACTGCTTGCCTAACTTTCATTTTAACAGATATGGTGGTCCAAACTTAGAACGAAAACAGTTGAGGAGATTGTCAAGCTCCAGGGAAGGTACGATTTCCCTAGCCATTTTTGCTCACTCTAACTTACGTATTAGTTAGCAGTGTTATTGCTACATATTCTGCAACTGCAGAATCTATCAAGGCAGTGAACTGTCAAACTACTAAATCATTTGTTTACTGTGATGACAAACTTCTGCCGATCTTTCAGGCAGTGATGCAGTTGGCGGTTGCCAGCATAGTTATCCTCCGTAGCTGATGGCAGCATCAAGCTTTTTTCAAATTACAAAGTTGGATTTTTTTTACAGTTAATGCAACAGCAAAAGATGTTCATGATCAACTACAGTCATGGTAATGTAAATCTATAGTGGTAAAAATGTGTTTCTACACCATAGCTGTCAATACCAGCAAGTTCAGGGGTGCAAGTCCCCTGCTTGGTAAATAAATTATGCTAATGCCTGCTTTGGTCGCCATGCAGACATCGTATGATATAGTTTGCATTGCAGACAACTGAAGCGGCTTTAATTGTGCTGCGTTGATCTTGTAGTAATCACTTCAGGGAAATGGCTGTTAATTTGTCAGCCGACTCCACTTATCCCTAAAACGTTTGAAAATGAGAATGTCATGAATTGACAATGTGGTAAAGCAAAATGTAAAAGCATCAGACATCAGAAACTACATCAGGCGATGTCTGCATGGCGACCAAAGCAGGCATTAGCATAATTTATTTACCAAGCAGGGGACTTGCACCCCTGAACTTGCTGGTATTGACAGCTATAGCGTCGAAACACATTTTTACCGCTATAGATTTACATTACCATGACTAGTTGATCATGAACATCTTTTACTGTTGCATTAACTGTAAAAAATCCAACTTTGTAATTTGAAGAAGCTTGACACTGCCATCAGCAAGGATGATAACTATGCTGGCAACCTGCCAACTGCATCACTGCCTGACATCGGCTCAGCAGAAGTTTGCCATCCCAGTAAACAAATGATTTAGTTTGACTGTTTGAAACTTAACCAGCTTAGTAGATTCTGCAGTTGCAGAATCTCTAACAACAACAACACTGCTAACTATATATATAGTAATTTAGAGTGAGCAAAAATGGCTGGGAGTGGGAACATTGCACATTCCCTGAAGCGTGGCAATCTCCACAACTATTTTTGTGATAAGTTTGGGCCATCATACCTATTAAAATAAAAGTTAGGCAATCATTAATGTCTTATGCATGTATTAAGTACACTACAAATTAGAAAAAATTGATAATCGTAGCTTCTCAGGAAGAGAAATGATTGACCTACCAGTTCTCAAAGTTAGCTATTTATTCATTTTGACACGTTTTATAGGGCAAAGACTGAAACTTTGGTGCTCAACTGCTCATGTGGCACCCCAAAGTATCATCTGATAGGCTTCAATTTTGGCTAATCATCATAATCTGTCAAACGGAAACTTTTTGAGGGGCGAGACCTTAAGTTTTCGTTAAAAATTTTTTTTGGACATCCTAACATCCAATTTTATCAGAGGACAGGTAGAGAGAGTAGGAGCTAGAGCCCGCGGTCCTAGCTTGCATCGTTACCGGATGCAAAAGGAACTTCACCAGTTCCGGAACAAATATTTTCAACATCTTTTTCGGCTGCTGTCGCGGAGCTGCCTTGAAAAAATTTAATTTGTAATCTCGACATTTACACCATTCAAAATTTTAACTGTGGCGTTGTATTTAACTATTAAACACTCTTTCGTCTAAGCTAGTGAAGTGAATTCGTCTATGTATATAGTCTGTTTTGGATCAAGGTCTCCAGAATCTTCAATGCTGTTCAATGAAATACATGTGCTAAGTTACAATAATTTCTAGCTGTTAAGTAGCCGCTTTGAGCATTAAAACTAAATCGCTGGAATTTTGCTTTGAATGCCGCATTTGGACGCATTCAAGATTGCCAACAATTCGGCCGTGCCGAACTTAGCCTATGCCTATTGAGATTTGCACTGGGGCCGTCCAATTTGTCGTGCTGTCTCAATGCATCGTCAACCTATGAGGGTACACCAAATTTTACACTCGAGAGGTGTTAAGAAACTAATTATTGGGATTAGTTATTTCTGGTAGAAAATCTACATTATTTTTCCACATTAGTCTTCCACTTGCACGTACGACCATTGATGATAGGTGCGAATCGAAAATGAAGTAGAGTTGCTTTTGGCTAAATATTAGTAATTTTGACGACTGAAACTAGCTAAAACGGCAATCGTGTATTAAACTTTCGCTTAACGAAGTGGGAAAAATTTAATGTCGTTTACTCAGAGCTCCCGATAAGATAACGATAGTATTGAAGTTTAGCTGATTTTGACGCTGATAGCTGTTAGAGATAATGGAATGACTCGTATACATTCTCAGAATCACGTTATAAGTCACTCAATTTCAGAGGTTAAAAAATCATAGCATTTGGCTTGATGCGATGAGCCGCCGCAGAGAAATGTCTGGCGAGACATTCGAAATGGAAAACTTGATGTCTCGCGAGGCCATCAAGAGAGCAGAGCAGCGGCCTCACCAGACCATCATCAAGATTGTAGAGCCAGCGGCGCCTCACGCCAGCGGCGCCGACGACTTCTACGCGCCCGCCGTCTCGTGAGTGCTGATGAGATAGCAAAATTTGCAGTTTATGATTTGAATTCAAACTTGTGGTGAGATATGTAGCCAATATCATGGAAGTGTCATGTCTGGACATTTTGATTCTCCTAAAGTGATATGTCACTTCATGTAGAAGCTCGTGAGGTAAAATGTCAGGAAATTTATGAAACTGTGAGGTGCAATATTTTCATTTTATATGCCCGTGAGATGACATGTCCGCCCATGAGGAGACATGTCCGCTCGTGAGGAGACATGTCCGCTCGAGAGGTGGCATGCCTACCCGTTGAAAGGCCCGTGAGGTGACATGTCTGTCCGTTGAGAGGCCCATAAATTGGCATGTCTGCCCGTTGAAAGCCCGAGATGAGATGTCTACTCGATGAAAGGCCCGTGAGGTGAATTGTGTCGAGCCTATATTCTTGTATTATCTACTGCGCCTTTACTCCGGAACCACCACGAAGGCTGGGCACTGGACACTGCGGATAGTGTCGCAGACGTTACTCCAAAATAGCTGTGTTTCCTAACACTAAACCCATTAGATAAACTTCTTGAAGAACATGCGGATATAGGAGAGAACCTCCTCAGAACATAACCTGAGGAGGTTATTAATATCGGAAAATACTAAAGAATAATCTGAGGAGTTCTTCAATATGATATTTGAATCAGGTTGTTCTGAAAGATGTGAAATCTAATAAATTCGTGAAATCTAATAAATTCTTGAGGAGTCTTTGTTCAGTGTCAGCTGACAAATTCTAAAAGTAAAAGCTTATAGATGTTCAGTAGAGGGATATGTTATGATGTATATATGATAGTTCAGTACACACTTCTTTTAAATTATTAAGTTAATCTCACTTTATTTGGAAATTATGTCAACAATAAAAATGATTGGTCGGAAATTTGGGAACGCTGGCCTAGGGAGCGTCATGGCACAGCAGAGGTTAGGTTTATGAGGTTCTATTGTTTAAAATATCGTGCCGTTGATATGAAAAAAGTTGCACACAAATGTGGTTTATAAGATTTATTATCGCAGACATTTATTTTCAACCGCGGTTGGCCTTCAAAATATTGTAAATTATAATTAAGCGTTGAATCGTTTCATAAATCAATGTTGCCCTAAGGGTCACCCTCTTAATGAGACGGCACCTCAAATGCAAATTGCAACTGCATTAAGACTCATATCGACGCTTCGCATTCCATATAAGGGAGAAAAGTCTTTTATAGTATTTAAGCATAAAGAGTGAGAGCCTGCCTGAGAAATTTTAACCGCGTGAGGCCGTGTGGGCTCGATGCGGCGTTCAGCGACCGCTCCACCTCACTCTTAAGTGCAATGGGCCAAGGCACAAAACTGCTGTGCTGCGAATACTAGCTGAAGGCTACGCGTGTGAAGCAAGTCGATGCATCGTCATAGTATGGGGTCTGGAGATCTACTGCGCAGCCGAGCGACAGAGCCGAAAACACCGTATAGTCGTGTACACGGCGTGACTACAAGATACAATGAAAAGCCGGAGTCGCGGTTCGGGAGCGAATTTTGGAATTTTAATTTTTACAATTCGTTATAATTTGAAAGACGAAATTCTCACACTGCACAGCAATTTTTTACATTGACAGTTAACTATTTCCAAAGAAGCCCAGCTAGTCCCCTGATTTGTGTGTGAGGCTATGTTATCACTCCTCTGCCAATCACCAATCATCTGCCCATACATCTCCTTCACCCCCTCCTTCACCCCCTTAGATCTCCTTCACCCCCTGCCATGCCCAGGAATTAAAATATGAGCTTTTAAATGAAAGTTTGAAATTGATGATCTTTCCGCAAAAGATGGGAGAAGCAATATAAATTTATTTAATTTAAAGTAGCTCAAGAAAACAGAATCACATTGCAGCTAGATATTTTCTCTTTGCATTTTAATCAATAAAAGAAAAAAAATTTAATTTCTTTTAGCGATAGTGACCTCTATTAATGGAATTTTCATCAGCGATTTACTCCAATATCATGCAAAATTTAGAAAAATTCGTACGACTAAATTTAACTTATAATTCTCCATAATTTCTCGTTATGGCTCCAGAAATTCGAATTTCTGCATATTTTTTTGCTCGCATAAGGGTTAACAGGAAAAATTTCGACCGGTTATGTCATCATCGTGGCTAATTCTGGCACCACTCTCCCAACTACCATTTCCTAGTCCTACCTACCCGACTGGTTCTGTAATCTTGCATTCAGGTGCATGAAACTCACTTTACTCACCGAGAAATTAATTGAGCCAAGTAAATTTGTTAGAATTGTGAACTGTGTTTCTGAGTTGACTCATGAATAAAGGTCGAGAAAATACTTAATAATTAATAAAGTAATGATTTGTCACACTTTGCACATAAATATTTACATCTGTTCTGTTTTTAAGGACGCAATCGCCAATCGTGCGAAGTTTGGCACAGGCCATCGAGAGGAACGATGCACAGTCGCTGCAGCAAATCCTGAATGCTGGCGACCATCATGACATTGAGATCAGAGAGCAGCTGTTGCTGCACAAGGCGGTGCTGAAGGAAGGCAAATGGTCATTTGAACTGCTGAAACTTCTGCTACCTCACGCAACGGAGGAAACACTGTTTACTCGGAACGACAAAGACAAAACTGTCCTCCACGTGGCTGTAGAAAACGCACTTGACGAATCCTCGAAATTAATCATTGAGAAAAACCATGCTTTGCTTGCTGAAACTGATGCACATGGAAATACGCCACTGCATTACATGGTAAAACATGATCAAACAAAGCTGTGCTCTATGGTTCAGGATTACCTGACGCCTGAGGTCATAAACCAAAAGAACAAGGAATCCTTCACTACCATTCACGCGACAGCGATCAAAGGAAGCCCCAATATCATGAAGATTTTATTGGAGCGTGGAGGAAACCCAATGGAGTTGACCGAAGCGAAGTATACCCCACTTCACTTGGCCGCGCACCACAAGTCAGAGCAATGCGTCGCACATCTTTTAAAAGCCGTGCAAAAAATGAATAATTCCCAAGCAGGAAATCGCGATTCAACGCTCGAATTCAAGGACATGCGCACCAGCAACGGACGCACGGCTCTGATGCTTGCTGCCGAATTGGGATACTTGGGCATTTGTAAGAAACTTGCGGGCACTGACGTGAACATGAGATGTTCGGACGGTAAGACTGCCCTGCACTACGCGGCGTCCACGGGCATCGAACGAGTTATCTCCTATTTGGTTGAGAAGCTTGGAGCAGATTGTTCAATAAGAGACAATGAAGGTTTTCTACCGTTAGTGTCATCAGCTGCTCACGATCCAGAGGGTTTCGCATACATGCTGGAAAAAACTCCAGAAGATCTCCTGAATGAGAAAGTCATTAAAGAAATCATTGATCAGGCCGCTAAGAAATCGTTGAAGAACTTCGAAATAATGGCTAATAAAGCAGAATTTCAGAAACATTTGGAAGCATTTCGCGATAACTCTAAAAATAGCTTACTTCATATCACCATTGGTAATGGAAGTTTTACATCCGCAAAAGCTTTGATGGAAAGCACCAAAGTGAACAGAACGGAAGCAAACAAAGATGGCGACACCCCGCTGCACTTATTGGCAAAGAAAAATGCGCCAACATCTGAGCCCCAAAAAGAGGGAAGACGAATAGTTCGGAACGAGTTGCTGCGAAGCGCCAAAGAGATTGTAAACTTACCCAACAAGAAGGGGGAAACCCCTTTGTTCTTGGCGTCAAAGTTCGGAGTTCGGGATATTCTCTGCTCTGTTCTACAGAACAAACCTGATGTCCTGAAATGCACAAAACGAAATCCCAGCAGTGCAGTGCACATTGCCGCGCAGAGTGGACACGATGAATGCTTGCGGCTGCTTCTCCGCAATCTGGAGCCAAATGATTTTAGCAAACTTAGAGAAATGGAACGTCACCCACTGCATTTGTCTTCCAGGAATGGCCATTTGGAATGCTCGAAGCTCCTCCTGACAAATTCTTTGGTGAGTTACGCACTGATTTCATCAATTATTTTGACGATGGTTATATAACTCCTATATTTTAAAAACTATTTATCATTCACTAAGATTATCGTGACGTTTCAATAGCATGAAATAAATTCACTTCTTGTTTCAAATATATTTCCTTCAGTAAATGATACTACCTTGATGGGAACTCAAACGCCTTGAAAATGTTGCGGTTTTGGATCATCGGTTTTAGAAGAAATTGAAGGGCTATTTTCTAGAGATCTAGAGATGAAATACAGGTTTGCCTGATCTCTTGCCCTGACCTTATTAAGGAATATCATATAAAATAAATATTCAATTTTTGCCACTTCTGACCGCAGGGCGACGAAAATTATCTGGAAAATTTGAGATGCAAGACCAAGGATAAAGCTGGTCATGAAGGTCATTATCCTGTAGACGAAGCATTTCACGGCAAGCATGGTGAGCTTTTCAAATACCTGCTTTCCCAAATGGAAATCGATAAAAACGACGATTTGTGCGTCCGACTACACAGATACTTCAAGCAGTGCCTGAAGAAAGCAGACATGTATGTATAATTTAAGCGTTGCACTTTTCTGAGAATATTGGTGAGTTCAATCAACTTCCATTATCTAATTCTATAATAAATATTCTTCCCTGAGCACCAGTTAAGTTGGTCGAAGATAATCGAATTTCTACTAAGAATTGTATTTCTTATAGCTTACTGTGAATTAAATATTTGTGCAGTGACCAGTTAGCAATGCCGAGACATTGTTATAAATTCGTTTGATGATGGTGCTGTAAACGCGATCACATGATTTAATAGAATCATCTTTTGGAATAGTTCTCATGCATTAAATGTCACATAAGTTAATAAGTGAATGAAACAGTAGTATTCACACAAGCAACGAACAATAGAAGTTTGTAATTTTTTTCCAAACGCTGTTTTGCATTTGGTGGTTGAGACTAATTTTGCGTGGGAATCTCTTAGAATTTATAATTTACCCAATGCAATTTAATTTTGAAGAACTGGCGAGAATCAGACAGCTAAGGATTCAGCCACGAAGAAGCAGACAGCCAAGGATTCAGCCTCGAAGAAGCAGACAGCCAAGGATTCAGCCTCGAAGAAGCAGACAGCCAAGGATTCAGCCTCGAATAAGCAGACAGCCAAGGATTCAGCCTCGAAGAAGCAGACAGCCAAGGATTTAGCCTTGAAGAATCAGGCGGCCAAGAAGTCCGCCAGAGAGAGACAGGATGCCGAAAATAACTCGTTCAAAAAAACGGTTCTTGAAGCAGTGATTGAGAGTCCGTGGTGCCCCGTTGCTTTTAACGCACAATTCTGTAATAATATTCACCAGCATGTCTCCAATAGCAACCAGAAAGATGTTTCTGAAGAAGTAAAACCATGTGAATCCTTTGCATTGCTCATCACACAACACCCGGATTTGGCCTGCCGAGCAATGGAGAAACACATTTCTCTAGACGGCAACAGGGAACTTCACGACTATACTCCTTTTGAGTGCTTCTATTACAGGATAAAAGGTGAGAAGGCGCTGCGTAGAAAGAATAATTTGTTGCATCACTGACGTCTGAATTCTTTTGGTTTTATAAGAATTAACTTCATAGTTTGAAACGCACTAGTGGCTATATAGCCATTCTTATACAGGCCTTCATTCGTGTTTCATTGCGTTTACAGATAATCGAGTTCGGTCTCCATTCACGGAAATCAGTCATGACAATCCAGTAACTGATCAAGAGGAAAATGAAGATCGTCCTGGCAGTTCTATATATAGAACGGTGCGCCAGTTATGGGCGCAGATGTCATGCTCGGCTGCGTCTAACGAACAGAACAATTTGGAAAATGATGCAAAAGAATTCAGCAATACGCGCTGGTCCAGAGATCATCCTCTCCTGAAGGCTGTTGGAAATCGCCAGGAAGATGGCAGCCGAGTGCTGCGTCATAGACTAACCATGTACGATGGTTTGTGATTATCTCTTTTCAATGCATTTTATCTGCATGATGAGCTTGAGGAGAAAGGCTTATTTGGAGTAAGTGATGTTATAATTAAAAAAATAGGCAGCAACCTGCACCTAGAAAGCTGACACTTCTAGTCTCTAACAATAGTTTTCTAAGTGTGGGTATTTCGGTCAACAAATGTTGCTTCAATTTTGATTAAGTGTTGTCTCACCACCAGGCACAGAAGGCAGGTAGAAGTTCTGTAAACTCTGTAAACTTCCATGAACATAACAGAGCAGTTTTAATGATTACGTGACTCGGTGAACGCAGATTTTCAGTTCCATAATCTGTGTGAGACAACTAGTTCCCGAAAATTAAGAAATTATTGATACACAAGTTTAAGAGAAAATTTCTATCAGAAAAGTGTTCAATTGATTCTCTACATTTGTAAAACTCGATCATATCAAGTATCTTAGTCCAGCGTTGCCCACGATCGATAATTCCTGTAATTTCAGAATCCCATTATCCTGAATCGTAAATAATAATGCAAATGTACGCTAATTGAAAAGAACCCGTTCGAACCCGCGTTTTACCTAGAACATTTATAAAACACTCACTTGACTTTCGTTTCAAAATTGCAAAATAATAAAATACACTTTTGCATCTCTCAATTTTTATGTACAATTTAAAAATCCAATTTCAATTTTTTGATCCAATGTCTTCCTCCCAGTTTGCTATGCCTTTTTGTTCCTTCACTAAGAATAAGTTTTAAGGTCTAGGTAATCACCCGACACATTAAGTATAAATTAAATATATATTATATTTGTAATATAATTATTTAAAATTATAAAGATATGAATAAATAGAAATATCATTTAGTAATAAATTTGATAAAAATTACATTATTAAGCATAATAATTTCGATCTCCCTATAAATTACGATGTCAAGCTTCGATGATCATAGTTCGATCACACACACAAGCTTTGTGTGTGTGATTTATAAATTTATAATTATTAATTATTAAATTAAAGATTTATAATTCTGTATACTGTTAGTTCAAAGTAAAAACGTATAAATATAACTCTTAGAGTTTTTAATTGATATGTGTGTTGTTGCATAATAAAGGCCATGTCAGCAGGTAGCATGTCTATTAAAGCCCATTTCTTGGAGCCATATTAAGGAGCCTATACAGATTTAACTATTACCTGAGAAGTCAAATTTAAAAACTTGTTATTCTGAAATATTGACGTTAAGTTGTCCGTGTTAGTTTATACCGCGAAAATTTATTTCACATGTTCTCTATTGGTTTCCTAGCTGTTATTACCTGAGGTTTATAAAACTTAGCAAATGAACCAAAATTAAACTACATAACTATTAATTTCTTTGTTCAGCTCATGGCTGCTGAACAAGTTTCGCTACGCTCGATGGATCTTGTACGGCTACCTGGCACTTGACGTCCTAACCGCCATCGTCGTGATCTGCCTCTTAACCTTCACTTGGTACGTAATTAAACTTGCTTTGAGGCTCGAACTCAATTTATGTTTATTGAAGTACTGTGCACTTCTAAATGTCAGCCATATTGTGGGAAAAGAGAGAATTATGATATTATTTCGAATGCCAGACAATTTCCCTTCCAGCCACGAGAACAATGCAACTTTTGGCCTAACCCCAAAACATGCAGAGACCGTCTTACTAATCCTCCTTTATCGCAGTTACCCAACATTTATATAATTGCAATGCTATTCCTACCTGCACACGGCAGGGAGTCGCAACGTCTGCAGCGCACCTTCAGCGGCGTGACGCGCCTGCAGGTGATGCAGGCTTACGAGGACATTAGCTCTCCTGCCGGCGACGTGCTGGCTGCTGCTGAAGCCGTGAAGCTGATGGCTGACAACGACACCCACTGCAGCTCCTGGGGAAAAGGTACGAGTCAGTTCGATAATTGAACCACCGTGGTTTAGACAATTGGATGATATGGGGCTATTGGGAGTCATTGCAATGCTTGGGAACGATTGGGACTCATTACCATGTCGGGGAACTTTTGGGAGTCATTACTATGACTGGGAACTCTTGAGAGTTATTACAATGATTGGGAACTTTTGGAAGTCATCACCATAAGTCATTAAAATGTATGCTTCTCTAACTCATGGTACAAAATCCTAAAATTTGTCCATAAATCATCCTTTGCGATCGATTACTAATTTAATTACACTTTTCTGCGGATTTGGAAATGTCTAAAAATGCTTTGCGATTGATATATCTAATCACGATTGTTTGAAAAAAAATCTGAACATTTGATTCCTATGAAATTGTGAATGATAGAAAAATTGTTTGGTTGTTTGCCAATGAAATGAAGGTAACACTGTTTGCTGCCATATATTATGGTAACTTTGCATCATTGCAGAATTGAAAAAAAAACAATAACTCTACAAAATACCTATAGAAGTGCCTGAACATGGATATTCTGTGTACAAAAGTGCCTGAACATATGCAGTCTGTGGACAGAAGTGCCGGAACACGGGACTGATAAATGCTAAATCAACTCAAATACGAACTTTTGTGCGTTTAGAAGAGCAACAGAGTGGGCTCTAAGCACGCATACTGATGCCCAGCCTGATAATTCGCAGTCGATTACAAATGAGCAGCCGATCGTCTGATTACAATCACGAATCACGAGTCGTGTACAGACTTATAGCCACGTTCCTCTGCGTAGTGAGGCGCTTGCGTTCTGGATACGTGGGCGAGACTAAGTTAACATAATGTCGGTACGTTTACCGAGAGACTGCCTGTAATACAAAGTATATACGGTTCTTTTTATTGAACTGCACTATGGAACAACACTTGTCCGGTTTCACCTTAGCCTCCGGGACTGCACGTATGGCTACATACATGCTATTAGCTTTGCATTATAAACGTGGATTTCCCAGATTGTTGATATCACTGCCATATTGAAAACTCATCAAGAATCGAATTTATGTGCGAGTAGCAGTCTCAAAAATGTCGGTGATATCCTTACTTACTTGCTGCCCGTTATGCCGGTCAGCACGTAGCGCAGCAACAAAGGTCAACCATTTATTTGAAGTCATTAATACTGTCTTTATCCGGCTGATATGCAACCCAACTCGGTGCGCAAAAATGTTCAGACGAGTTTTCTATTCTTGCATGTGTTGTAGGGTTTGCGTCAGTAAGGCCACGTCATCGGCAAAATCTAGATCTGCCAAGTTCGTGAAAAGCGTCCAGTGCATGCCTCTATAGAATCATCCTCAGTTGTGCGACATATTATCCAGTCGAAGACAAGGTTGAAGAGAAAGGAGGACACCACACAGCTCTGTCTCACCTCGTTCCTGACGTCGTACCATATATTGCTGTTTTTAATGCAGCATGTAAAGTTCGCATAAAAGCTATTGATCAACATCACAATTTCCGCCGGTTTTCCGCACGCTCTCAAGATGCGCCAAAGGCTTTCTCTGCAGAATATCATCGAAAGCCTTCTGGAAGTCCACGAAGTTAATATATATAGCTGTTTCTGCCACTCAGTACACTGTTCGATTATGTTGCACAGTGCACACATCTGGTCGATGCACCCTCTTCCTTTGCGAAAACCAGCCTCATCTCAAGGATATACAGAGATGTACCGATGCATTTTCGTTTGAGCAAGTCAGTCTTTGTAAAAATAGAGGCATATGAATCTGATGAGTGCAATAACAATAGCAAATAAATATATATAAATTTTTTTAATATATAATTTTTTTTCAAAATTATTTATTCTGCTAATTAATTCATGCATTGCCTCTGATTTAACACAAGTGTGCAAAATTTCAGATCAATTAGACAGGTAAAAGTGTGTCAAATATCAGTTATAAGATTTGTAGCTGACAAATTATTTTTTCGATTTTTTTAATATTGAAAAAAAAAATTTTTAAATTCTAAAAATCATTTATTTTGACATTTGATTCATGCATTGTCTCCAACTTTAAATAAGTGTGCAAAATTTCAGATCGATAGGATAAGTAGAAGTTTAATAAATTTTGATTACAAGATTTGTAGCAGACAGACAGACAGACAGACAGACAGACAGACAGACAGACAGACAGACAGACAAACAAGAAGTGAAGTTAAAGAGAAGTGTTGTAAAAAATCAGTCTAGTTTCTCTTGGGGCCCCTCTTTTAATTTTAAATACAAAAATTGTAAACATCGGATAATAATGCGAGCCCACAAACCTCTCAAATCCACCAGTACTTCAATCCTTTTCGTTTCCAGTAGTACTTCAGTTTCACTTTTGAGGCCACTTTCTGTAAAATTATTATTTCAGCGTTTTTCTCCGCCAACGCCTCTATTTTCATCATCAAGTTCAATGTCGAGCAATTCACTATAACGGTAGCAATACCACGCTAAACGGCTATACCATTGAGCAATTGTCTTTAATTCGTACGTGTTTATGCATGATAATCTGGATGTAAATGTCTATCATAAGTTCGGCTCAGTTTTGCTTGTATTATTCATTTATGGAATACTACGTGCAGTTGCGGAAATGTTTATACGACCACATAGTTTTTTCCAAATTTTTTCCTTGCATGAAGTAAATGTAATACAGGATTTTTGATTATACTAGGTTAAATAATGTTTAAAAACGGTTCCAACGCTACATGTACAATATATTTTTTAAAATATATGAGAAGGTACGATCAAGATTAAGAAAAAAATAGGTAGAAAGGGTTATAAGATCATGATAGGTTGTCCGTTTGTGGATACAATTAACTCTTTTTAATAGGCAATCTTACCTCCTTTCGCCTTAATTTTGCCAAATCAACCAGTCATTTGAGAAATTTTATCCCAGGAACGAAGGATGGCCGTGCTTAGGTCACTTACAGATTTGAACTGGCGCTCATTTTGGCAAACATCCCTCGTCATGATGCCCGATAGGTTTTCAAAGGGGTGGAGGTCCGGACTAAGCTGTGGCTACATCAACAGGATAATATTCTGCCCTTGGAACACATGTTTGCTGACTTCGAGGTGTGAATCGAAGTATTGTCTTGCTGGAAAACATATGATCCCTCATGTTTCCCATCGGCAAAAGTGAGAAGATGGTGAAAAAGGGTCTTCTTGTATGCCTCGGAATCTTGTCTTCCTTGTAAAATAGCTAGAGTTGATTTTCCCTTTCGGCTAAACGCACTCCAAACCATGACCAACCCACCACTAGTATAGCCGCTTGGAAAAGAATTCAGGCTCACGATCAAGTTGTTGCCACTAGCATTGCCATCCATCTGGGCCATCAAGATTGAACTGAATTTAATTGAATTGAAGATTGAACTGAATCTGATTGGTTTTCATCACTGAAGATAATCTTGTCCCATCCCTCACCAATAAGCACATTTTTTTCAGCAAATTTTTGTCGGCTGATAATATGCTTTTGTTCAAGCATAGAGGCATTTTTCCGCTTCATGGAATTGAATTTCTTCGAGTCATGCAATATCTGATGGATGCGTCGAGCCGTCATATCATATTTCCAATGACCAATTTTATAGAAGTAGTCTAGTAGAGGTAGCGCCCGTTTTAGATAACTCTGAAAACAGTCGCCTAAGACACCTGTCTGTTAATTAGTCCGGATTAGTAAGAAACGATTGTACATCGGTTTTTGGGCGCTTTACTTCCTTTGCGATGTGCCCGTTGGCTTCTACGGCATTTTGCAAAGGCCGAAATCTGCGCCTTCTCGCCACTGAGAGGCTTGTCCCCTTTGGCATCTCTTTTACTTCGAAAAAATAGAAATGAAGACACTGAACTGACCCAGAAATACACCAAAAGTACCCTAAGTGGCGGAAATCAGGATATTCTTTATGTTGCTGTACTTTTTAACGTGAAAATATTACTGAAAAATACAGAAATGTAGAAAAATAATATCTTAGTCTTATAACCCTTTTCACTTAGGTTTTTTAATTTTCATCACTCCTTCTCATATATTAAAAAAATTATATTGAATTTTCAGCGTTGGAACCGTTTTTAAACGTAGTTTAAAAACTTAGTTTTACCTCGTATAATCAGAATTAAGTATTTACTTATGCAAAAAAAATATTTCGAAAAAACTGGGTGGTCGTGTAGCCATTTCCGCAACTGTAGATGAAACGTTTCACTTGCAGCCAGCTGGGACTCAGCAGGCGAAATGGAGGTTTCGTCCGCCGCCTGGAACCGCTCAGTATGCGCCGTTCATCACCTGCAGCAGTACGCACCGAGTGTCGTCGTCTTGGAGGTCCTCACTATCATACTGCTTATCGTCCATGTCCTCATCGAGTACAAATTTCTTGGCAGAGTGAGTATATATCTGTGCATTTCTCATTCAAATTGATTATTTTGAACAGTATTCCAGCTATTGAGGAGCGCCCAGTGTGTTCGAAGCTAACTAGTTTTGAGCTACGCAAAGAAGAGGTTCGCAAGCACTTGGGTCTCTCTGAATCCCAATGAATCATGTGGATCAGATATTTTTCACCATAGATTATTCAAAGAATTAGCGGTATTATTGCAGATTAACTACATCCAAAAAAAAGGGTGTTTTTTTTAAACGTAAGTTACGTAACCCCCATGTTAGTAAGTCGCGAAAAAAATCGGTTTTCCGATGCCGACCGCCAAAAATGGATTTCAGATTCGTAATCTACACCCCAAAAAACATATAATTAAAAAAAAACACCATTTTTTTTGGATGTAGTTAATCTGCAATAATACCGAATTAGCAACCGTCCTGGCCGGCCCATTGACAGTATTCTTTCAAAAACCTTGAGCGAAGGTACTTTACCGGCCGATTGAAAAAAAGCTTAAGTGACACCACTGTTCAAAAAAAGTGACAAGAGTAGCCCCGGTAACTATCGTCCTGTCAGTCAGTATCAGACGGAGCAACAAGGCGCAGCGGCGTGCCACAAGGAAGAGTTCCTGGGCCTGTTTTATTCGTTGCTTCTATAAACGATCTGCCAGAAGTAGTGTCAAGCCTGTGCTCCATGTATGCTGACTACACAAAAGTTTATAATACAGTTAAGGATGCGTCAAATATGGTGCAACAGCAAAATGATCCTGATAGTTTAGTTGACTGGGCTGATACGTGGCAGATGCGTATAATGTTGACTATAGTGGCCATTCGTGGCAACAACCGGGTTTCGCTTCATTGGTGCTCGCTCAAAGTTTTGGCCTCCCACCCATTCGGATTAGCAGCCTTCCACCAGTGAGTGTCGCTAGGGAGAGTGACTTATATCTTTCGTATTTCTGTCACTACCATTTTTGGTACATACGACTGGACCACACCATATACCTGTGTGTTCGCTCTTTCCCCTCCCCACACCCTCTTTCTCCACTCATCCCACTGACCAACACTGCTACCGTCAAACTGGGAAATAATTAACGGTTTTGAGCGTTTTTCGTTAATAACTTCTTACCGTTGAACATTTCATAAACACGTTTAGGCTCATTTTAAAGCTCTTTGCGAGGGCTATCGACTGGCATCTACAAAAAATTTCCATATGCCATTCGTAAGGTGTCAGGCGCAAAATAAAAGCGTCCCGAATTACCCCTGGGAACGGGGTAATCCGGGACACTTGAAATAAAACTCAATTTTAAAACGCTTGAAGCATGCAAAGTGTACTCATCTACTACTAACAGTACTCTGAAGTCCTCCTCTTCCTTTGTAGATGATGTAGAATACACAGGAAATGTCATTTATTCTACATCTACAATGTAGAATAAATGACATTTTCTGTGTTATTTACTTGTTTTTCCTTTATTGATACGATATTACCATATCCATACATTATCGTAATTATTGATGTGATATTACCGTATCCATGGACATGCCAATGAGCATTGACAACAACCTTGTCCACTGCAAGCTTCATATCAGCAGCCATGTAGCATTTCTTCTGTATCTGTAAGCGCACAGGACGGCTTGTATTTTCACACCATTTTGATTAGGTCAAGTGAACAAAAAAAGATCGCAAAAAACATACCTGAAACAGAAAGGAATATTTTAATGAGAACCATCATAATTTTTTAACAAATAAATCATAGTTTAAGTTAATTACTTTTCGTTCTATGTTGCCCGGTGAACAATTCTATCTATGACATTCTATGCACAATTTTGTGATGACCGATGATGCATTAATTTTTCGTTATATGAAATTTTTTTTCGCTGAGGTAAATACAGTATAATAGAAATTTTTGGTTGTTAATTGATTTTTTGGTTGACAGGAGCTTTTGCTAGTTGATGTTCTACTTTAAATGACCGTCGTGCGGAAATCGCCGCCATTTTTTGGAATGAGATACGCAAATTTCGTCAATCACGTTTTTAAGCCAATACATGTGTGCAATTTTTATGTAAGTAAAATTTTTAATACGGCGAATAATTTTTTTGCTACAGACCTTAGCAGAGGTACTTTCCCCAAATCTCACTTTTCACACTTTTTTTCGGGGGTTTTTCAGTTAGTAAATGTATGTTTCTTAATTTGCTTTATGCTACATAGATAGTAAAAATATTGAACTTTATGCCAATATTTTTAGTTTTGCAATATTTTGATTAGCTTAATTAGCTGCTAGAACATTTCTCCGAAATGTGAGATGACTGTCCCGATTTACCCCGCCCGTCCCTCATTACCCCGTTTGACACCCCGTTTGACGATGCCGGTTTTTACGCTGTCAAGGATGACGTTACTGCGATCGATAAACTGGAATAAAAAAAGCGAGAGGCTTTTGAAAAATCAACTTGACCCCCATTACAGCCCCCGACCTTAGAGTCAAACGGACGAAAACACCGCCGACGAAATTAAACATGAAATTACGACTTAACAGGCTTGGTTACACATGCAAGACGTCATTAAAATTAAAAATTACAACAACGTCAGTAGTTTAGATAGTGAGCGCATGGTAACACTTTGCATAAACAGCTTAAATCATAGGTTACCACAATCATATTTCGAAACAAAAGTAGTAACCAATTACCCCCAAATAAAACCTAGTCATTTATCTACAATTTTATTTCGACAACAAAAATTTGAGCACTGCCTTCCGATCATTTACCCCGAATCTTACCCAAAAAATTAATCAATTACCCCCGAATAAAACCTTCTTCGATTTTATCACGACCAATTACCCCGAATCTGTATAAACAGCTGTACAGGGTACCGATCATGCATTTACCCCGAATCTTACCCAACAAAATTAACCAATTACTCCCGAATAAACCTAGTCATTTAGCAGGCTTGAGTCATTGGAGTCATTTACCAGGCTCGAATCACTTGAGTCAAACCTACTTGAAGCCTTGAGTCAGTTTTTTTCATGGTGCATACCAGCTAGTAGCTGAAGGCGCTATCAAAATTAGCCTCCACAAAAACTCGCTCCAGATCCAGAACCGGTCTGGCAAAGGAAGTTGCATCACAAATATCGAGTGCTCTAGAACAAATTCGTCCTCAAAAGCCACCTGATCTGTTATACATTAAGCGCTGAACTCCCGTCGAGTGAGGATATTTCATATGGTGATCATTTATTCTTGATCGCATACCGAAAATATACAGAGCAAATACGAACCTCAGTTTGGCATAATTACTCTATTTAATTCAAAAGGTCACTTCATTTTTTTTTGATACAGCTCATTGTAAAACTGGATTTTTTGCTATGACTCACTCATTTCGTATAGTATTACCACCGTTCTCTCTCCTGCAACGACATTTTCATACCCATTAATGCCTTTGTATGTGCTATCGAACTTATATAATTTGTATATAATACTGAAAATTCATTACCAGCGAATTTTGGGAATTCAGAAGCAAAATTTTACATCTAGCGCATAAGACCACGATAGCAGAGTGACTAGCGACGCGTTTTGGTGGTCGCTAGTCCAGGGTTCGATCCCAAGCATCTCACGAGGTTTTTGTAGGACTTACGTCAGTGGGCGGAGATATGAGAGGAGGTGTGAGGTGGTGGTTAACGAGGCGCGCAATCGAAAGCAATGCTGTCGGTGATTTACCATGCGTGCGATGCGCGCATAGCATGAAAGAAAAAAAATGGAAGAAAACGCAAAATTCTTAGAAAACGGTCAAAAAAGGGGGTACTGTAGAAATCAATCTCCTCCTAGAAATTTCAAGCTACAACATCGGGACTTGTATCATTCTATGCGTAAAGACCATATCTATCGATTGGTCATAGCTTTTTCCGGAATTCTAAGTTTTGTGTGTGGGGTGAGCATTTTTCGTAAATTTTCCGTAAATCAAAAAGTTGAAAATTACCTCCCTTGTCTGATGATTTTGATACCGTTGGATTCGTCAATGTCAGCTTTAATATGAGCATAAAAACCGGAAAAGCCAAAATCTTCGATTTTGAACAGATGCTCCCCTTAACTTCTGCAAAGTCGGAGCATGCATTACCTCGTTGAACCAGTGAAATAATTCTTATTAATTCAATGTTAATGTATTAAGAGTAAATAAATAAATGTATTAGAATAAAAGAATTTTTTCAATGTGATTTTAATTTTTTCTATATAAAATGAGAACTGACGAATCATCTAATGTATGTCATGGGAAAAAACACACCTTAAAAGCATCTGATGTAAGTCATGTTAAAAAACACACATTGAATACGAAAACCCTTTGGATAAATTTTCTAAGTAAAATGGAAGTAAATATTGTCAGCACGAATCACTGTAAAGTTTGTAACACATTGGTTAAAAATCTAAAGAAACATAGAAACTCAAAAGCATCGTAAAGCAATTAACAATTCGATCATATCCAATGCATACCTCAATAGAAAGACAAAATGCGTAATATGCAATCGCGAGTTTCAAAACTTGAAAAGGCATGAACAAACAAACGCTCACAGAAAACGTTTGAACGATAGTATAATAGCCAGTTCTTTCTTTTATTGCAATCTTTGTAATTTAGAAGTGGATGATATTGGAGTACATGAAGATTCAAATGTTCATTTAAAAAATAAATTTGAATGCATGCGAGGTGATATTAGGAAGGCTGTTAATGACACATGCACAGAACATATTTATCATGATATAAGAACGATCGATCCTAAGTTGTTTCTAAAGAATATAACATCTGAAGTTATTCAAGTAATTAAACAGTCAAAATTCGATAACATTAAATTACAGTTGAATTTGCATGTCAAGTTTTATAAACTTGAATTGGGCAGCGAATCTATAATACCGCTTGGTTCAGTTGAATCAGTTTTATAGAACATTCAAGGATTCGCATAAATTTAAATACGGCTGAAAGTCTCCGTTCAGCCGTGGTCGAGAGAGGACGCTCGTGCTCGTGGTCCCAAATTTCTAAATTTTTAACTTTTTACTGTGCTGTTTTCGGAACTCTTCTCGCATTTTTTTATGATCCGTGTCAGAGAATAACCGAATTTCAGGGAAGTCAGTAAAAGAGAGTGCAAATAAAATGAACAAGCCTATAGTGAAAGTGTTTTCATTTTAAATAACGCGGACTTATAGTCAGTGAGGGTTGCTGCGAGGTAACGCGTAACTCCTGCCCCACGCGGGACAATAAGCCTTTGTTTTCACGCCTATCTCTTCCTAGCCTTGCTCTTCCCATGAACACCTAAGCCGCTGAGATCGCCGCTCTCTGAAACCAGCTTGCTCTCAAGTCTGTAACAATTTGTAACAATCAAACAATTTGTACAATTTTTACTCAACTTGATTTCGGTTTTTAACTTGTGTTTATCTAGCTCTTGCATTTCAAGATGGCTGGTGAGAGAGGAAAAAGTTTAATTGAGAAGGCCTCCAGTCCTGTTAAACCGAATGCGAAGATCAAATCGCAAAATGAGCGAGAGGAAATTTGTAAATTTTGCAAGTCGGTTTCGATTAACGTCAATGACGCTTCAGTGGCCTGTGATCGTTGCAGGGATATCATCTGCAACAATTGTGCAAAATTGAGCAAGACAGACTGCTCGGTTATTCGCAGAAACAAGACTGTACACTGGTATTGGCAGGACTGCCAACAACCTGCACTTAGCGCTGTAAAAAGCGAAAAAAATGGTGGAAGAGAAGTGCTCTTCAATGTTTTCTGTCTTTAAGGCCGAAATGGAGGAAACCATCAAACAGGAGTTGAGAAAGAGAGCCGAAATGAAAGGGAATCACAAGAAAGAATTGAGCTTGTTGCGTAGCGAATTACACTCGTTACGAAACGAGCTGGTGGAAATGAAAGCTCATCTGCACAAAACAGAGAATAGCGATAACACAGAAGGTAATTAAAGGCCGCAAAGATGTCATCTCTGATCTCGCCAACGAGAGCACTCGTGAACTGCTAGATAGAGAGAGAAGAAAACATAATCTTGTTTGATTTAACGTTCCCGAAAGCAATGATCCGGATGCTGAGTTTATTACTGATTGCTGTGCCAAGGCACTTAACGTCGTTGTGAATATAACGGCATGCAAGAGGCTGCGATCGAAAGACGCTACCATCTGTAGACCGCTGCTGGTAACTGTGCAGGATACAGGCCAGGTCGGACATGTGCTTAAGGCTGCGAGAAAACTAAGTGAATTCCCAGAGTTTAAATCAGTCTTTGTTAAGAAGTATGCTACCCCTTTAGGGAGAGCAAATTTTCGCAAGAAATGGCAGGAGAGACTCAGGCGGAAAAACACGGAGACTCAGGTCAACCACTCTCACGATATCAAGATAACACCGGCCGCACACGGTCAGTCAGCGGAGCTGATAGGCAGTAAGAAGTCATGTCCATAGATTCAGGCCTGTAAATATTGTAAGAAGTAAACGCATGCATCAAAGTGAATGTGCACAAAAAGATTTAAAATGTTTTTACACAAATTCGGAATCTGTTTTAAACAAAGAAAGTGAGCTGTTAACTGCGATCGAAAACGAGTGCATAGACATTATTTGTATTACAGAAACACTCCCTAAAAATCACGGGGGGAAAATTGTACCTGTTGAATTTCAGTTGTCAGGTTTTGATTGTTTTCATAACTTAAATGAAGAGCAGTGCAGTAGAGGTGAAACTTTGTGGGTTAGAACCTCTTATGGGGCCCAGCAAATTAAGTTATCTGCAGAGCATCAATCAGCTAGAGAATCAGTGTGGTGCGAACTTTCTCTCAAAGGCAAAGATAGCCTCCTCATAGGCGTCGTGTATAGATCACCAAACAGTTCCTCTGCAGAATTCTTCATGCAGAAGCGATGAAGCAGTTGTTTGTTGCTGTCGTGCGCCCGAACCTAGAGTTTGGAAACGTCGTGTGGTCACCGAAACTTGAAAAAGACAAAAATTTAATAGAGAGTGTTCAAAGACGTGCAACAAGGATAATTCCGGGCTTGAAAGGCAAGTCCTATGAGGAAAGATTAAAGATTATGAAGCTTCCAAGCCTCAGTATCAACATCTGCGTGGGGAACTCAATGAAGAATACAAGTATACTCATGGCTTATACAAGGTCCCAGAAGGATTACTAGAATTTGAAACAAGAACCAACACCAGGGGCAACGGCTATAAACTAAAAAAATCCGTTGTAACACATCCATGCGATAACATTTCTTCTCGCTTCGAGTCACCGACATGTTTAACAGCCTCTCTGATATTATCGTTGACGCTCCGAGTATGAACACCTTCAAGAACCGACTAGACGAAGCTATGCAGGAGCATATGTTCAGTTTTAAAATGCCTAGCAAATTACGGACCAGGCAATAAGTCCAGCAGCTATCTCAATCAATCGTCAGTTATGGAAAGATCGGGTTCCAAAGGCCGGATCCCTTGTGAATCAAGTCACGAAAAGTTCAAGAATCGGCAACAG